>NW_025965737.1:12181-14591 GCF_021869965.1 Rhincodon typus | reverse complement strand
ATTTCTTTGAGATAAGCACGCCAGAAGATTAAAATCGCAACTGCACCAAATGCCTTACATTTTGATGCTGTTTTGACTAACTTGTATATTTGAGTGAGATCAGCAGGTCAGAAGTCAAAAATATAAACTTCACCAAATTACTTAATTGTTAATGCTGCTTTGACTAACATGCTTATTTCAGTGAGATAAGCACTTCAGAATACCACAATCTGAACTCACCAAATGACTCAAGTTTTGATGCTGGTTAGACTAAAATGCTTATTTCAGTGAGTAAAGCACTTGAGAAGACTAAAATCTGAAATTCGCCAAATCACCCAATTATTAATGTTGTTTTGACTAACATGCTTATTTCAGTGAGATAAGCACTTCAGAAGTCAAAAATCTCACCTTCACCAAATGACTTAATTTTTAATGCTGTTTTGACTAACATGCTTATTTCAGTGAGATAAGCACTTCAGAATACCACAATCTGAACTCACCAAATGACTCAAATTTGATTATGGTTTGACTAACATGCTTACTTCAGCGATTTGAGCACTTCAGAAGGCTAAAATCTCAACTCACCAAACGACTGAACTTTTGATGCTGGTTGGAATAAAATGCTTATTTCAGCGATTTAAGGTCTTTAGTCGACCAAAATCTTAATTTCACCAAATGACTGAAGTTTTGATGCTGTTTTGACTAACGTGCTTATTTCAGCGACATAGGCATATCCGAAGACCAAAATCTCAAATTGTCCAACGGGAACAACTTTTGATGCTGGTTTGTCAAAAAATACTTATTTTATTGAGTTGAGCTCTAAAGAATTCAAAAATCTCAACTTCATCAAATGACTTTGATTTTAGATGCTGGTTAGACTAAAATGCTTATTTTAGTGAATAAAGCATTTGAGAAGTTTAAAATCTGAAATTCACCAAATGACCCAATTATTAATGTTGTTTTGACTAACATTCTTATTTGATTGATATAAGGACTTCACAAGTCAGAAATCGCGACTTCACCAAATGACTCAACATTTGATGTTGTTTTGAATAACATGCTTATTTCAGGGAGGTAAACACTTCAGAAGACAAAAAATCTGAACTTCCCTAAATGACTCAAATGTTGATGTTGGATTGACGAACAGGTTTCTCCAGTGAAACAAGCACTTCAGAAGTGAAGAATCTCGAAATCACCAAATGACTCAACATTTGATGTTGTTTCGAGTGACATGCATATTTGAGTGAGATAAGCACTTCAGAAGGCCAAAATAAGAACTTCACCAAATGACTCAAGTATTGATGTTGGTTAGACTAACATGCTGACTTGAGTCAAATAAGCACTTCAGAAGTCAAAAACCTCAAGTTCACCAAATGAATTTTTTTTTAATGCTGTTTTTAATAACATGCTTATTTCAGTGAGATAAGCACTTCAGAAAATCAAAATCTCAACTTCACCAAATGACACAACTTTTAATGTTGTTTTGACTAACGTGCTTATTTCAGTGAGAAAAACACTTCAGAAGACAAAAAATCTGAACTTCACTGAATAATTCAAATGTTGATGTTGGATTGACTAACAGGTTTCTCCAGTGAAACAAGCAGTTCAGAAGTGAAGAATCTCGAAATCACCAAATGACTCAACTTTTGATGTTGTTTCGAGTAACGTGCATATTTGAGTGAGATAAGCACTTCAGAAGGCCAAAATAAGAACTTCACCAATTGACTCGAGTTTTGATGTTGGTTAGACTAACATGCTTGTTTGAGTGTGATAATCACTTCAGAATTCAAAAATCTCAACTTTATCAAATGACCTAATCATTGATGCAGTTTTGGCTAACATGCTTATTTCACTCAGGTAATCACATCCCCAAACCAATATCTCAACTTCACCAAATGAGTTGGTTTTTGGTGTTGGTTTGAATGACGTGTTAATTTCTTTGAGATAAGCACGCCAGAAGATTAAAATCGCAACTGCACCAAATGCCTTACATTTTGATGCTGTTTTGACTAACTTGTATATTTGAGTGAGATCAGCAGGTCAGAAGTCAAAAATATAAACTTCACCAAATTACTTAATTGTTAATGCTGCTTTGACTAACATGCTTATTTCAGTGAGATAAGCACTTCAGAATACCACAATCTGAACTCACCAAATGACTCAAGTTTTGATGCTGGTTAGACTAAAATGCTTATTTCAGTGAGTAAAGCACTTGAGAAGACTAAAATCTGAAATTCGCCAAATCACCCAATTATTAATGTTGTTTTGACTAACATGCTTATTTCAGTGAGATAAGCACTTCAGAAGTCAAAAATCTCACCTTCACCAAATGACTTAATTTTTAATGCTGTTTTGACTAACATGCTTATTTCAGTGAGATAAGCACTTCAGAATACCACAATCTGAACTCACCAAATGACTCAAATTTGAT
>NW_025965737.1:9864-11681 GCF_021869965.1 Rhincodon typus | reverse complement strand
AGGGAGAGAGTGGGAGGCGGATAGAAGATGGATAGAGGAGAGGATAGTTGGAGCGGAAACAAACAGGTCGAAGAGGCGGGGATGGGGCCAGTAAAGGTGAGTGTAGGTGTGGAGTTAGGGAGGGGGTAGGTCAGCCCAGGGAGGACAGACCAGTCAAGGGGGCGGGATGAGGTTAGTCGGTAGGAGATGGGGGTGCGGCTTGAGGTGGGAGGAGGGGATAGGTGGGAGGAAGAACAGGTTAGGGAGGCAGGGACGAGCTGGACTGGTTTTGGGATGCGGGAGGGGGAGTGGAGATTTTGAAGCTAGAAACCCAAGCTATGCCTGCCTCTTTGTCGGTTACGTGGAAGAATCCCTCTTCCGTACCTACACTGGCCCTGAACCCCACCTCTTCCGTTACATTGATGACTGTATCGGCGCCGCCTCGTGCTCCCACGAGGAGCTCGAACAGTTCATCCACTTCACTAACACCTTCCACCCCAACCTTAAGTTTATCTTGACAATCTCTAACACCTCTCTCCCCTTCCTGGCCTCTCTGTCTCCATATCGGGCAGCCACCTATAAACCGATATTCATTTCAAGCCCACTGACTCCCACAGCTACTTAGAATACTCCTCCTCCCACCCCGCTTCCTGCAAAAATGCTATCTCCTATTTCCAATTACTTTGCCTCCGCCGCATCTGCTCCCAGGATGACGCATTCCACGCCCGCACATCTCAGTTGTCCTCGTTTTTCGAGGAACGTAACTTCCCCCCACCTCAGTGGTCGAGAGCACACTCAACCGTGTCTCCCACATCGCCCGCAACTCATCCATCACACCCAGCCCACGCAATAAAAACCAAAAAAGAATCCCCCTCCTCCTCACGTACCACCCTGCCAACCTCCAGATCCAATGCATCATCCTCCGACACTTCCGCCATCTGCAATCCGACACCACCACCACAGACATCTTTCCCTCCCCACCCTTATCTGCTTTCCGGAGGGACCACTGTCTCCGTGACTCCATTGTCCACCCCACACTCCCCTCCAGCTCCACCACACACCGCACTTTTACCTGCCACCGCAGGAAGTGCTACACCTGCCCCTATACCTCCTCCCTCACCTCCATCCCAGGCCCCAAGAAGACTTTTCACATCAAGCAGATGTTCACCTGTACATCTGCCAATGTGGTATACTGCATCTGCTGTACCCGGTGTCGCTTCCTCAACATCGGGGAAACCAAGCAGAGGCTCGGGGACCCCTTTGCAGAACACCTGCGCTCGGTTCACAATAAACAACTGCACCTCCCAGTCGCGAACCATTTCAACTCCCCCTCCCATTCCTCAGACGACATGTCCATCCTGGGCCTCCTGCAGTGCCACAAAGATGCCACCCGAAGGTTGCAGGAACAGCAACTCATATTCCGCTTGGGAACCCTGCAGCCCAATGGTATCAGTGTAGATTTCACAAGCTTCAAAATCTCCCCTCCCCCTACCGCATCCCAAAACCAGTCCAGCTCGTCCCTGCCTCCCTAACCTGTTCTTCCTCCCACCTATCCCCTCCTCCCACCTCAAGCGCCACCCCCATTTCCCACCTATTAAACTCATCCCGCCCCCTTGATCTGTCCGTTCTCCCTGGACTGACCTATCCCCTCCCTAACTCCCCACCTACACTCACCTTTACTGGTTCCATCCCCGCCACTTTGACCTGTCTGTCTCCTCTCCACCTAACTTCTCCTCTATCCATTTTCTAACCGCCTCCCCCACTACCGCTATTTATTTCAGAACCTCCTTGCCCTCCCCCATTTCTGGGCAGGGTCTAGGCCCGAAATGTCAGCCTTC
>NW_025965737.1:0-9364 GCF_021869965.1 Rhincodon typus | reverse complement strand
AAATGGTTCGCGACTGGGAGGTGCAGTTGTTTATTGTGAAACGAGCGCAGGTGTTCTGCAAAGGGGTCCCCGAGCCTCTGCTTGGTTTCCCCGATGTCGAGGGAGCGACTCTGGGTACAGCGGATGCAGTATACCACATTGGCAGATGTACAGGTGAACATCTGCTTGATGTGGAAAGTCTTCTTGGGGCCTGGGATGGAGGTGAGGTAGGAGGTATAGGGGCAGGTGTAGCACTTCCTGCGGTTGCAGGTAAAAGTGCCGTGTGTGGTGGAGCTGGAGGGGAGTGTGGGGTGGACAATGGAGTCACGGAGACAGTGGTCCCTCCGGAAAGCAGATAAGGGTGGGGAGGGAAAGATATCTTTGGTGGTGGTGTCGGATTGCAGATGGCGGAAGTGTCGGAGGATGATGCATTGGATCTGGAGGTTGGCAGGGTGGTACGTGAGGAGGAGGGGGATTCTTTTTTGGTTTTTATTGCGTGGACTGGGTGTGATGGATGAGTTGCGGGCGATGTGGGAGACACGGTTGAGTGTGCTCTCGACCACTGAGGCGGGGGAAGTTACGTTCCTCGAAAAACGGGGACAACTGAGATGTGCGGGCGTGGAATGCGTCATCCTGGGAGCAGATGCGGCGGAGGCGAAGTAATTGGAAATAGGGGATAGCATTTTTGCAGGAAGCGGGGTGGGAGGAGGAGTATTCTAAGTAGCTGTGGGAGTCAGTGGGCTTGAAATGAATATCGGTTTATAGGTGGTTGCCCGATATGGAGACAGAGAGGCCAGGAAGGGGAGAGAAGTGTTAGAGATGGTCAACATAAACTTAAGGTTGGGGTGGAAGGTGTTAGTGAAGTGGATGAACTGTTCGAGCTCCTCGTGGGAGCACGAGGCGGCGCCGATACAGTCATCAATGTAACGGAAGAGGTGGGGTTTAGGGCCAGTGTAGGTACGGAAGAGGGATTCTTCCACGTAACCGACAAAGAGGCAGGCATAGCTTGGGGTTCTAGCTTCAAAATCTCCACTCCCCCTCCCGCATCCCAAAACCGGTCCAGCTCGTCCCTGCCTCCCTAACCTGCTCTTCCTCCCACCTATCCCCTCCTCCCACCTCAAGCCGCACCCCCATCTCCTACCGACTAACCTCATCCCGCCTCCTTGACCGGTCTGTCCTCCCTGGGCTGACCTACCCCCTCCCTAACTCCCCTCCTACACTCACCTTTACTGGCCCCATCCCCGCCTCTTCGACCTGTTTGTTTCCTCTCTACCTATCCTCTCCTCTATCCATCTTCTATCCGCCTCCCACTCTCTCCCTATTTATTTCAGAATCCCCTTCCCCTCCCCCTTTTCTGATGAAGGGTCTAGGCCCGAAACGTCAGCCTTTCTGCTCCTATGATGCTGCTTGGCCTGCTGTGTTCATCTAAGTAGTAACAGTGCTGTTTTATTGGTGTTTGTAATAAATTTCAGGTAATTTTTGGATACACCAAATCGCAAAATTACAGAATGGGAAGGAGGCCATTTGGCCCATCATACTGACTTATCTCTGTCATCTCATGCAAATCCTTTTCCCGCCTATCACCTGCACACCATTTTCATCCAATGCCCTCTGTAAGTCTCCATTGAAATTCATTCATCACATTTACTGCAGTGTACTCCATAACCTAACTACACACTGTTTGAAAAAGCTCTTCTACGAGCTGGGACATCTTCTCCCTCTCTACTCTGTTTAACCCACTCAATGATTTCAAAAAACCTCAATTCCATCTCCTCTCAGCCTGCTTTTGAGAGATAACAGTCCCAAACTCTTCAATCTATTCTTGTATCTGAAACTTTTCCTACCTGGAACCATTCCAGTAATGATCAGCACATCAATGCTTTTGCCTTTTTCCTATAACGTGCAGGCCAATACTGTGCACAATACTCCAGCTGAGATTGAACTTACCTTGCAGAATTTCATATCATCAACTTCTTACTCGTATACTCTATACCCCTATTAACAAAGGCTGTATGCTTTATTTATTGCTCTCTCCAGCTGCACTGCTGCCATCATTTCAACTGTGCAAGTCCATACTACTATTTTACAATCGTAGCAAAAACGCTTGAAAGCCAAAGTGCATCACCTTACACTTCTCTGCATTGTACCTCATATTCCACCTATCTGCCCACTCCATCAACTTTTCAATGCACTTTTGGAGTTCCACACTATTCTTCTCACAATTTACAATTCTCAAGTTTGTTGGCATCTGCAAACTTGGAAATTGACACCTGCACACCACGATCAAGATAATTAATTATCTATCAGGAACGACAAACGTCCCAGTAGTAGCCCCTGGAGAATTCCACAACAAACCTGCTTCCCAGCCTGAAAAATATCCATTCACCATTATTGAAATTTTGGACTGGACAAACAGGAAGGCATTCTTTCTTTGAATAATGCCACAGGCTTTTTTCATATCCATTTCTGAATCTCATTGCATCATATATCCAGCAACGCAGCAATTCCTTGATAATGTCACACGAGATCATACTCTGTAATAACCAGAATGACACATCAGCCCACAATTGCCAAGCATCTGAGGGATGAACGCAACTGTCTGGGCCTCAGAAATGCCAAGTGGAAGTGCTTTACGTGGACAGTCGTTCATCAAATCCTTCAGCCGACAGAGCAGCTGCCTCCAGGGCTGGAATGTTTTTCACAAAAGGAATGTTTTTGCAGGGCTACCGGGAAAGAGAAGGGAAGTTTTCAAAGGAATGCAGTCAAAGTAGGTTTGAGAGCCTTGATTCGATGGTACCACTCTTGATTAAGTGTTTTGACAAAGTTCGCATAGTAGACTGGTTAACAAGGCTAGATCACATGGAATACCGGGAGAACGAGCCATCTGGACATAAAAATTGACTAGAAGATAAGAGAGAGGCTGGTGATCGAGGGTTACTTTTCAGATTGAAGGCCTGTGACCATCGGGTTGGAGGGTTTGAGCGATAAGGAGAGGCGGAATAGGCTAGGACCATTCTTCCTGGAGTGTTTGAGGGCGAGGAGGACTTCATTGAGGTTTATAAAATCATGAGAGCATGGATTGGGTGAAAAGCCAGGGTCTTTTCCCCAAGGTAGGGGAGTCCAAAACTAGAGGTCATATGTTTACTTTGAGATGGGAAGTTTTAAAAGGAACAAAGGGGAAACATTTTCATGCAGAGGGTGGCACATGTATGAATAAGCTGCCAGTGGAATTCGCGAAGGATGGCACAATAACAACATTTCAGAGGCAAGTGAATGGGTATACGAATAGGGAGGGTTGAGGGATACGGCCAAAAGGAACAGATTAATTTTAGTTATCTGGGCAGTATAGACGAGTTGGACCAATGTGTCTGTTTTCATGCTGCACATCTGTGATTCTATAACTCCATGTTCCACTGACAATAAGGCACTTTCTCAGTCATACCTTCCGAGAACGAGGCACTCCCACACTGCTGCAAATACCGCAGTACCAACCCTCTTAATATGTGGCACTCCCTCAGTTCTAACCCACTGACCGTGACACAATGCCTCTGGACTCACTCTCTAATCAGATGGCACTCCCTCAATTCCAACACCTACACAATGAGGCACTGCCTCCGTATTGACCCTCTGACTCCTACAGATCTGACGAACTGACAGTCCTGTATTGTTAGTCCTGACCCTTTAATCGTTTCGCACTCCCTCAATTCTGACCCCATGACATTGAGGAACTGACTCAGTATTAAACGTCTGGCCATGAGGGGCCCCCTCAATACTGAACCTCTGTCTGTGTTTCAATACCTCAAGACTGACCATCTGTCAATAAAGCATTCCCTCAGTTCGACCTTCTCTAAGTGCTGCAATACCTCAGCACGGGTCCTGTAATCAAGTGGCACTCCTTCAATTCTAACCCCTTTAGGATGTGGCACTGCCTCAATGTTGACCCTCTGACAATGAGGCACCCCCTCAGTACTGAATTTCTAATTATGTGGCATACCCTCAATTCTGAACCCTTTATAATGAGGGGATGTTCACTGATGATAGCACAATGTTCAGAACCATTAGCAGCTCCTCAGATACTGAAGCAGCCCTTGTTCAAATGCAACAAGAGTTGGCTTGGGCCAACAAGTGCAAATAACATTGGTGCCACACAATACAACCATCAACAATAAGAGACAATCTATCCACTGCCCCTTGGCATTCTACAGTGTTACCATCACTGAATCCCCACTATCAACATCCTGAGGGTCATCATTGACCAGAAACTCTGCTGCACTCACCACATAAACACAGTGCAAGAGCAGGTCAGAAGCTAGGAATACCACGGGGAGTAATTCTACGGCTGACTCCTCAAAGCCTGTCCACCATCTACAAGGCACAAGTCAAAAGTGCGGTGGAATAGTCCCCACTGCCTGGATGAGTGCAGCCCCAGCAACACAAGAAGTTTTAAACCATCCAGGAAAAAGCAACACGCTTGACTGGCACTACATCCACAAATATCCACTCCCTCTACCACCGACAGTCAGGAGCAGCAGAGTATGCTATCTACAAGATGCAATGCAGAAATTCACTAAGGATCCTCAGACAAACCCACGACTACTTCCAACTGAAAGAACAAGGATAGCATATTTGAAATGCCACCTTCAAGTTCCCCTCCAAGCCAATCACCATTCTGACTTGGAAATACATTGAATGCAACTGTGAAGGAAGACAGTTATACACTAAGAGGGAGAAAGAGAGAGAGAAAATCTGAGAAAAATTACAAATGCTGTGGACAAACTAAAATTGTAATCTTCAAATATCCTAATTAATAGCACGAGAGCAGAAAGGGGCAACCATTAGATAACCAATGTCACTAAAATACAAGTTGACAGAAAAATGTCAGCCCCAGAACATACAGAAGAAAAATACCCTCTTCTGTAAATAATATACAAGATTTATCTGTTCTCATGATAGCAGGCATGGTCTTGTTGAAGAAAGTTCTTTCTGAAAGATGGCTCCTTCACCACCACCACCATGGGATTGGCGGGGAGGAGGAGTGGAAGAGGTTAAGAGATAATTGTGCGTTGAGAAAACCATCCAAATTGGGGAGTTATGTATGAAGCTCATTCTGTCAGAATGCTGTTGGGTGTTGCAGAGGACGAGGAAAGTTGCAGCAACCGTCTGCTCTTGTGTGGGATACTGTTGCACCTGTCAGAGCAGAAGATGGAGAGGAAGAAACATAATGAATGCATATGGAACTGAAACATCAAATTTACTGTTCCACCTCCAAGGACTTGGTGCAAATGCCTCAACAACTGATCAGACCGGCAAATTCCAGTAGAGGTAATCACTCGGCAGATTTTTCATCATTCAGAAGGTTAAGGACAACCTGAGCTTCTGAATCTCTCTACATTAAGACATAAGTCAGGCGTGTGATGGAATATTCCCCACTTGCCTGGACAGGTGCAGCGCCAACAACACAAGAAGCTCAACACTGTTCAGGACAAAGCAGCCCACTTGATTGGCACCACATCCACAAACATTTACTCCCTCCACCACCAATACTTAGTAGAAGCAGTGTGTACCATCTACAAGGTACATTGCAGAAATTCCACCAAAAATCCTCAGACAGCACTTTCCAAACACGTGACTACTTCCATCTCGAAGGACAAGGGGAGCAGATACATGGGAACACCACTCCCTACAAGATCTCCTCCAAACTTTAAATATGTCACCATTCCGTCACTGTCGCTGGGTCAAAACCCTGGACCTCCCTTCCGAAATATATTGTCGTTACGAGCAGCACAGTGGCCAGTGGTTAGCACTGCTGCCTCACAGCACCAGAGATCTGGGTTCAATTCAGTCTCAGGTGACTGTGTGTGGGTGTTTGCACATTCTTCCCATGTCTTTGTGGGTTTCCTCCACGAGCTCCGGGTTCCTCCGACAGACTAAAGATGTGTGGATTCGGTGAATTGGCCACGCTAAATTGCCCATTCTGTCCAGGGATGACTAGTTATGTGAATTATCCATGGGAAGTGCAGGGTTACAGGGATAGGGTTGGAGGAGGGGGGTGGTGTCAGTCTGGTGGAATGCTTTTTGGAGTCATTATGGACTTGTTGGGCCAAATGGTCTGTTTCCACACTGTAGGGATTTTAATGATTGTGGGTCAACTGTTAGCACAAGGACTGGAGTGGTTCAAGAAGGCAGCTCAACACCACCTTCTCATTGGGCAAATAATGGCAGCCAATAAAGCTGGACCAGACAGCGATCTTTAGATCTCACAAATGATTTTAAAAAACCCTGAAGTCCTCACCCATGGGGTCATTCCAGTCAATCTTGTCTCCTTTGGTTCAAAGAAACATAGAAGAATAGGAGTAAGAACTTCGAGCCTGTTCCACCTTTCAACATGATCATGGCTGATCATTGAACTCACACTGTTTCTACCCACTGTCTTTGTTCTCTTTAGTCCTAAGCACCATATCCAATTTCCCTTTGAAAATAGTCAACGGTTTGACCTCAACAGTTCCCAGACAGAATTCCACAGGCTAACCTCTGTCTGGGTGAAGACATTTCTCCTCATTTCCTAAATGATTTCCTTTTCCTCCTTGACTCTAAGCCCTATTTCTAGACTCCTAAGTCATTGAGGACATTCTTACTGCATTTCCCTTGTCCAGTCCTCTTTAAATTTATAGGCTTCCATCAGATGCCCGTTCTTCTTTTAAGTTCCCACGAATATAACCCTAACTGATCCAGTTTCCCTTCATCTCTCAATACCACCATCCCAGAAATCACTCTGGTAAATCTTTCACTCACTGTCACTATAACCAATCCTTGAATCCCCTCAATTAGGCAGTCACCAAGCTATCTGCCTTGTTCACCACCTGCAAGAGGGTCAGGGTCAGGGTCAGGGTCATACTTGCTTTCAGCGATGGTACAAGGGCACTAGGGTCTCAGTGCACCCCTCCCTTTCCCAATCTATCACCCTTCAGGTAATAGATGGCTTTTCAGGTTTTGCCCCTAAAGTAGATAACTTCACATTTATCCGAGAGATGGTTCATCTGCTGCGTATTTACCCACTCTTCAACTCAACTCAAACTCCCCTGAGAGACACCATATCATGGCCCCAACAGACAGGGTAACATACAGAGCCAAGACTGAGGAACAAGCCTCACGGAAGACTTCATACAAGGCTCAAAAAAGATGGTATACGCAGAAACAGCCTTCGATCCTCAGGTGTGGACCAGGTTAAAAGTATAGAACTATGGACGAAGAAAGACCAGGTGTTCGGCAACTAATTAATCACTAGGAACCATGTGACCATGAGTCCTTGTCCAAACCCAACGTGAGCCAAATGGGGCGTGCGCGACAGTTTAACCAATCAGATGACAAGGTCTGAGCATGAGCCCCGCCGACGAACGACAGAGTCTCGCCCGTGAGGACTGGGGCGACGCCCATGACGTGCGGTTGCTCCAATCAGCGGAGGCAGGGGAAAGACTGAAGTGAAAAGGAACTTCTTCACCCGGTGGGTTGTTAATCTATGGAATTCCTTGTCCAGTGAAGGAGTTGATGCTACTTCAGTAAACGTTTTTAAAGATAAGGTAGATTTTTTTTTAACAATCATGGAATTAAGGGACACGGTGAGAACGCGGGTAAGTGGATCTGAGTCCACGAAAAGATCAGCCATGATCTTATCGAATGGCGGAGCAGGCTCGAAGGGCCGGATGACCTGCTCCTGCTCCTAGTTCTTATGTTCTAAAGCCAGACCACAACCACGCACAAACTCACACCGAGGAAAGAGCACCAGGGGAGGTGAAGATAGGTGCGTGCCCCTGCAAGCGCGAGGTCTCTTGTTTTCAAATTCTGAACTGTCACCATCAGAATCGACACCGTACCCCGCACTCCACCCCCTCGATAATGCGGACCCTCCATCGGCACCGACACCTCCGCCCCCTCTGTGGAAAGAGGAAGTTACTGTTTTAAGTCCAGTGAAACGTTTTGCAATTGAAGTGAAGTGGAAATTTGATGGATATAATCCTGTGGAAAGGGGATAGAGAAATACATGGAACAGAAGGGATTATTAGCGTATATTAGAGAGTGAGGGGTTTTGCAGATCAAAGTGTGATAACGAATAAAAGGGGAAGTAGAGTGGTTAAGGTTGTAGAGAAGAGACAAAGCATTGCTCCAGAGCTGATGTTAATGGGAGAATGAAGATCTGATTGAAAAGCAAATAAAGCATGAAGACAGGATGCAATCACTGGGGGAAAGTATATCCAATCAGAGGACTGTGTTAATGGGTCCAAAGCTATTGAACTCAGTATTGAATGTGGACCAATGTTTTGTCTCTTCTCAACAACCATTACCGCTGCGTTTGTGTTCTGTCGAAGGATCACCCGACCTGGATATTTAACTCTGCTTTTATTGCCTCCACAGATGCTGCCAGACCTGCTGAAATTTTCCAACAGCTTCTGTTTTCGTTACCTTTGCCTTTGCTTAGTGTTCAATGGTGAATTTGATCTTTAATCTCCCTCACCCTGTAACTTTGTCTTGACCTTTCAGCCCACATTCCTGTCTCCACCTTTCAACAGCATAGAACATAGAAAATTACATAGAACATGACAGCGCAGTACCGGCTCTTCGGTCCTCGATGTTGTACCGAAACCAATCTGAAGCCCATCTAACTATCTAACACACTGACATTTTATCTTTTAGTGCAATTGAGTTTAAAGGCAGGGACACAAATTTCCAAGTATGCTTCCACCTCCTGGATGTAATGCTGCTGTCATTCTGCTCAATTTCCTTTCCTCCCTTTCCAGGCTCTTAATGTCCTTCCTAAAATATGGTGTTCAGAATTCACTTTTTACTCAAATGGAGCTGAAAGCACTACTTTATAAAGGTTTAGCATCACTTTCATGCTTTTTTACTCTCATCTTCTAGTACTGAAGCCCAGAGTCCCACTGACAGTGCTTAATTATCTCAGTACTGACCCTCTGACAAAGAGGCACTCCCTCAGTACTGATCCTCTGACAGTACTGCACTACTTCAGTACTGATCCTCTCATCATGTGGCATAACCTCAATTCTGACCCCCTTTAGAATGAGGGACTGCCTCAGTATTGACCCTCTGACAAAAAGGGACTGCCTCCAAACGGCCCTTCTGGCAGTGCTGCACTACTTCAGTACTGACTCTGTAAGCGTGTTGCATTCCCTCAATTCTGACCCTATTACATCCGGGCAGGGCCTCACACCAGATCCTCTGACAATGAGGCAATCCCTCAGAACAGATCCTCTGACAAAGAGGTACTGCCTCAGAACTGACCGGCTGACAATAAGGTACTCCTTCAGTACTGACCCTTTGATAATGAGTCCCTCCCTCAATCCTCATCCTCTGACAGTGCTGCATTACCTCA
>NW_025965736.1:134550-137478 GCF_021869965.1 Rhincodon typus | reverse complement strand
CTCCCCACCTACACTCACCTTTACTGGCTCCATCCCCGCCTCTTTGACCTGTTTGTTTCCTCTCTACCTATCTTCTCCTCTATCCATCTTCTATCCACCTCCCACTCTCTCCCTATTTATTTCAGAACCCCCTTCCCCTCCCCCATTTCTGATGAAGGGTCTAGGCCTGAAACATCAGCCTTTCTGCTCCAATGATGCTGTTTAGCCTGCTGTGTTCATCCAGCCCTACACCTTGTTGTCTCGGATTCTCCAGCATCTGCAGTTCCTCCTATCTCTGCTTCAATTCTAGTCTTCCTGCTACAGGAAGGATGATATTAAACTTGAGAGGGTGCAGAAGGATGTTGCCAGGTTTGGAGGGTTTGAGCCGTAGGGAGAGACTGAATAGGCTGGGGCTATTTTCCCTGGAGCTGAGGCTGAGGGGTGACCTTATAGAGGTTTATACAATCATGAGGGGCATGGATAGTTAAGGTCTTTTTCCTAGGGTAGGGGAGTCCAAAACTCGAGGGGCATAGGTTTAAAGTAGGAGGGGAAAGATTTACACACAGTGGTGTGTGTATGGAATGAGCTGCCAGAGGAAGTGGTAGAGGCTGGTACAATTACAACATTTAAAAGGTATCTGGATGGGTACACGAATAGGAAGGCTTTAGAGGGATATGGGCAGAATGCTGGAAAATGGGAATAGGTCAGATTGGGATATCTGGTCAGTGCAGATGAGTTGGACCAAAGGGTCTGTTTCTGTGCTGTATGACTCTATAATTCTGACAGGATGGATACAGGAAGGATGTTCCCAAACCAGGGGGTCACAGTCTAAGGATAAGGGGTAAACCATTTAGGACTGAGATGAGGAACAATTTCTTCACTCAGAGTGTGGGGAGCGCATGGAATTCCCTACAGAAAGCAGGCAAGGCCAAAACATTGTATGATTTCAAGAATGAACTGGAGAGAGCACTTGGCGTTAAAGGGATCAAAGGACATGGGAACAAACAGGGAGTTTCTATTGAACTGGATGATCAGCCATGATCATAATAAATAACGGAGCAGTTTCAAAGGGGTGAGTGGCCTACTCCTGCTCTTTTTTTAAAGTGCTCCTGTGTTTGTTTGACTTTGCAGAGAGAGAGACCGCTAAGACTGCAGCTGGCAGTCATGTTCTGGTGTTGGCCATCAATGGAAATCTGATGTTAAACTATTACTGCTGGGCAAGGAATTCTGGGTTGGGTAACAAAAGACCAGTTCTGGAGTCGTTTCGGGAAATTTTCCCAGCAGTTGATCAGTGTGAGGCGTTGAGTGCTGGATAATGGAGACAGGAACTTCTGAATGATGTAAGACATTGTGTTTGATGGACTGTGGGCACTTTCTGAAGGAAGGGTCTGTGTCAGGCGACATAACCTCCTTCACCATTATCTACTTTGTGATCATCTCCGGCCAGAACACTTTCCAATCCGCTTCTGACCACGCTGGGGAGGGCGATAATTTTCCCTGAGACTGACTCTAGAGAAATGATGGCGTGAACAAAAGGAATAGATGCTAGAGTAGGCCATTCAGCCCATCGGCCCTGCTTCACTATGGCTGATCTGCTCCATCAACTCCACCTTCCTCCCTTTTCCACCATTTCTGCTAACGGGCCCCAATAAAACCTGATCATTCTCAGTCGGTAGCACGTTTCAGGAAGAGAATTCCAACCTCAGCATACTCTGATTGATGAGGAATATTTCCCCACTAAAACAGCCTCCATGAAGAGAAAACATTTCGAGTCCAGTGACCTTTCGTCCGAGCTGAATAGGAATGTATGGAGATATTTTTCCCTGGGGATGGGGAGACTGCCCATCCTTGTTCCATATGACGCATCACCAGGGCAATCCCTCATCTGTCAGTCTGAGGTAAAGTTGAATCTAAACGCTGCTGATTCTTCAAGCTGCCTTCAGTGTTCATGGCTGACTGAATCCAATTTGTTTGTCTGGGAACAGTGTGTCCAGCTATCAAGTGGGAGATATGGGTGAAAGATTGATTGTCAGCTGGGAACAAGCTCTCAATGCCTAAGCACAAGTTGGAAAGGAGAGATGAATGGCTCACGTTCTCGGTTTGGCTTTGTCGTCTTGGAAACAAGGGTCATGTTTTAATGTTCGCCTTGTTTCCCTCTCACAAACAACTCCAGGCTCTGGGTCAGACCATTGAAGAAATTAAGTTCATGATGGATAGGCAGATATATCGCCAGAGATATAAAAGAAAGCTGCTGGTCCCTGACATTAAAATAATGGAACATCAGAATAAAGTAAGACTAGAATTTATAGGGAGACTTATTAACAGGTCACAGACTATTTGGCATTCAGTGTATTAAGTGTAAAGAGTTCTGTTTTGCAAAGTCTTCTGGTCACATCCACAAACCTGTTAGTGAATCTTGGTAAGGCTAGGGGTAGGCTGATTCTTGGGTCTGTCAAGGAGTGAGACCACAGGGAGAGAACAGAAAAGTGGAGTTGAGCCGATGATCAGCCGCAATGGTGTCAAATGAACGAGCAGGCTATAGGTTGAATGGCTGCCTCCTGCTTCTGTGGATTACATTTTTCAAATCTAACAGGAGGGGTAAAATATAGTTTTTAAATTCAATAAGTTTTGGTCCCATGTCCTCAACAGATACAGTTGGGGTTATCTCTGAAAGGTCATGAGCCAGTCCAGCTGCCAGACTTCAGAGCCCAAACCCTAACTGCATGGCCCAACAGTGTGGAAGCAGGCCATTCAGCCCATCAAGTTCACACCACCCCTCTGGAGGGCAGCCTAACCCAGAGCCACCTCTCCCCTATTCCTGTAACCCTGCACTTCCCTTGGCTTACCCACCCTAGCCTGCACATCCCTGGGCACTATGGGACAAATAGCACGGCCAATCCACCCTAACCTGCACATCCCTGGGCACTATGGGTAATTTCGCACCGCCAA
>NW_025965736.1:120500-134540 GCF_021869965.1 Rhincodon typus | reverse complement strand
TCGCACCGCCAATCCATCCTAACCTGCACATCCCTGGGCACTATGGGACAATTTAGTACAGCCAATCCACCCTAACCCACACATCCCTGGGCACTATAGGTAATTTCGCACAGCCAATCCACCCTAACCTGCACATCCCTGGGTACTATGGGACAATTTAGTACGGCCAATCCACCCTAACCTGCACATCCCTGGGCACTATGGGACAATTTAGCACGGCCAATCCACTCTAACCTGCACATCCCTGGGCACTATGGGACAATTTAGTACGGCCAATCCACCCTAACCTGCACAAATTTGGACTGCGGAAGGAAACCGGAGCACCTGGAGGAAACCCACACAGACATGGGGAGAATGAGCAAACTCTACACAGACAGTTGCCCGAGGGTAGTATCGAACTCAGGTCCCTGGCGCTATGAGGCAGCACTGCTAACCACTGTGCCACCCACTGGATGGGAGGATTTTGCCAAAGTCAACACGGTCAAAGCTTGCGGGTTGCCCAGTTTCTAATCACATCCATTGTTTCTCCTGCTCGACAGACTAACATCCTGTCCAGCCCTTCGATTCATGTTTCCTTTCTTTGAAAGGCTGGAAATTTAAAGAGGCTGCTCTGTTCTGCCAGGTAAAGGCCTGAGCCACGCTGGTGCTGGGTACTTTGCAGCTGCCTTTGGCATTGCTCCTTGAGGAAGTGGTTCCCAACTGCAGTTCGGAACCAGCATTTCCTTGGAAGGTTCACTAGTGAACCAGGGAACCGTTTCCATCTGTGAGGAAGGGGGAACATTATAATAAAATGGGACTTAAGGGCAGAATTAGGCCATTCAGCCCTTCAAAGTTTACTCTGCCATTCAATAAGATCATGACTGATCTAGTTGTGGCCTCAACCCCTCATAACCATTAAATCTCTTGTCTATCCAAAATCTACCTAACCTCATCTTCACCAGCCTCCACTGCTCTCTGGAGAAGACAATTCCACAAACTAATGGAATTCCGACAGGGAGAAAGTCTCCCCACGTCCATTTTAAAATGGAGCCCCCGTATTATTATACCTGTGTCAGCAGGGTTCCAGTCCCACCACAAGAGGACAGATCCATTCTCTCCAGCCCCTTCAGCATTGGATTTGTTTCACTGAATATCACCAGTCCTTCATCCCAACTCCAACTGGTACAGACCCAACCTCTTACCCTTCCTTCAAAAGGTAAGTCCCTTCATCCCAGCAACAAGTCAAGTAAACTTTTCCTGAGCTGATTCTATAGCAGTTATATTTCTTTTAAAGTAACATGTACACATCATATGGTCTCACCTTGTCCAGCTGATGGGAAACAGCCTTCCTTTTATATTCCATTCCCCTTACAACAAGCAATAACGCTCCATTTACCTTCTTGATCACTTGCTGTACCTGCAAACTAACTCCATAACCAGGATACCCAGATCCCTCTGACACATACATCCTTCCAATTTCTCCCAATAAAAGATTCTATTCTTCCCGCCAAAGTGGACAAGTTCACATTAATGCACCTTACAGACTGAATGTGTCCAAGTCTCTTTCCAGATTCTCTCCCTCCTTTTGATAGCTTGAATTCCTTCCAATCTTATTGTCACTGATACAGTCATAGAATCAAACTTCAGTCCAACCCTTCCGTGCTGATCAGATATCCTAAATTAATCTAGTCCCATTTGCCTGCATTGGCCCCTATCCCTCTAAACCCTTCCTATTCATGTACCATCCAGGCACCTTTTAAATGTTGTAATTGTACCAGCCTCCACCACTTCCTCTGGCAGCTCATTCCACACGTGCACCACCCTCTTTGTGAAAACGTTACCCCTTAGGTCCCTTTTAAATCTTTCCCCCTCTCATCTTAAAACTATACCCTCTAGTTTTAGACTCTCCTACCCTGGGGTAAAGACTTGGCTATTCACCTTATCAGTGCCCCTCTTAAGTTTATAAACCCCTATAAGGTCACTTCTCTGCCTCCCACGCTCTTTACAACCTGATCAACTTGGGTAGCAACTTTGAGGGATCTATGGACGTAGACCCCAAGATCCCTCTGTTCCTCCACACTGCCGAGAATCCTGCCATTAACCCTGTATTCTGCATTCAAATTTGACCTTCCAAAATGAATCACTTCACACTTTTCCAGATTGAATTCCATCTGCCACTTCTTTGCCCAGCTCTGCATCCTGTCAATGTCCCATTGCAACCTACAACAGTCCTCCACACTGTCCACAACTCCACCAACCTTCATATCCTCGGCAAATTTCCTAACCCACCCTTCCAAATCTTCATTCAAGTCATTTATAAAGATCACAAAGAGCAAAGGTTCCAGAACAGATCCCTGTGGAACACCACTGGTCACCGAGCTCCAGGCTGAATACTTTCCGAATACTATTAACCTCTGTCTTCTATTGAACAGCCAATTCTGTATCCAGACAGCCACATTTCCCTGAATCTCATGCCTCCTTACTTTCTGAATGAGCCTACCATAGGGAACCTTATCTAATGCCTTGCTCAAATCCATATACACCACATTCACTGCTCGACCTTCATCAATGTGTTTTGTCACATCCTTAAAGAATTCAGTCAGGCTTGTGATGTATGACCTGCCCCTCACAAAGCCATGCTGACTATTTCTAATCAAACTGTGCTTTTCCAAATAATCATAAATACTATCTCTCAGAATCCTCTCCAGTAATTTGCCCAACACAGAAGTAAGACTGACTGGTCTGTAATTCCCAGGATTATCCCTATTCCCTTTCTTGAACAATGCAATAACATTTACCACCCTCCAATCTTCTGGTACTGCTCCATTGGACAGTGAGGACGCAAAGATCATTGCCAAAGGGGCAGCAAACTCTCTCCTTGCTTCCCGTAGTAACCTTGGGTATATCCCGTCCGGCACAGGGGATTTATCTATCCTCATGTTTTTCAACATTTCTAGCACGTCCTACTTCCTAACATCAACCTGTTTGAGCATATCAGCCTGTTTCATGCTGTCCTCACAAACGTCAATGTCCCTCTCACTGGTGGATACTGAAGCAAAGTATTCATTAAGTACCTCCTCTGACTCCGCGTACAATTTCCCTCCACTATCCCTGATTGCCCTACCCTCACTCTGGCCGTCCTCTTGTTCCTCACATAAGCATAGAAAGCCTTGGAGTTTTCCTTGATCCTACCCGCCAAGGTTTTCTCATACCCCCTTCTAGCTCTCCTAAGGTCCATTCTTCAGTTCCTTCCTGGCTACCTTGTAGACCTCTAGAGCCCTGTCCAATCCTTGCTTCCTCAACCTTAAGTAAGCTTCCCTCTTCCTCTTGACGAGGTATTCAACATGTCTTGTCATCCAAGGTTCCTTCACCTGACCATCTCTTCCTTGCCTCAGTGGGACAAACCTACCCAATACTCGTAGCAAGTGCTCCCTCAACAACCTCCACATTTCTGTCCTATCTTAGGATAGGAAGAAAAGCTGGTTATGTAGTGAGTGGTTGAGGATGGGAACACACTGCCTGAGAGTGTGGTGGAGGCTGTTGGAGTCAGGTGTGAACAGGAAGGATAGGCAGAACTCAGGGGTCTGGGTTGGGGGGAGGGCAGGGCAGTGGAGCTAGCTGAATGGCTCTTAAACATTTCAGAAAGCCAGCAAGGGCATAGCAGGCTGAATGGCCTCCGTTCGCACCGTGATTCTATGGTACGTGTTTCCAGTTGGGTCTCGGGCCTACGTGGCTGGCACTCTGACATATCGAACGATACTGCCACCTGCCACGGGGAACCAGGGCAGGGAGTGACCTTGGCACGAACGTTCCCACCCTCCGAATGAACTTTAGAGAGCCTGGGGAGTGGCGAGAGTGCCCGCAGGAGCTAACTAGTGGGAAGAAGGCAGCACCTTCAGGCAAAACCACGCAAGGAATTAGACTCCATTGCCAACTGACACAAGCAGTCGGGTCAATTGTAGGTTGTGGGGTTTTGAGATTTAGCAACACATGGGCATTTTTTTTCACTGCTTCCACCTTATCTCCCACTGGGCCTGGTACGGACTGATAAGACACTTTGGAGGAACATCAAAGTGTTTGGAACTTTCACTTATATCCGGGCTGGTCTCAGCAGCACCCCCTATCTGCCAGGGTTACCACTGAATACTCTGTCTGGTCACTACAGAGTCTATATTTTCTCCTCAGCTTCACGCAAGCGTTTTACAGCCACAGCAACAACAGCCTGTGTCTATATAACAGCCTTCTTATGGAATAAATCATCCCAAGGTACTTCACAGGGACACTGTAAAGCAGAGTTTGATATCAGGCTGCAACGGGTGATGTTCGGACAGGTCACAAAATCCTGCTCAAAAGGGTTCATTTTTAAAGGAGGGTGTGGTGATAATGCGACTGGGTTAGGCGTGTGGGTTCGAATCTCAGAACGGCTTCAATTCAATTGTATTTATCGATCTGGAACTGAAAGCTAATCTCACTGACCATGACTTCGCAGTGAACCTATCTGCTTTACAAATGGACTTCGGGGAAGAAAATCTGCCATCCATATCCAGGCCCACAGTAACAAGGGTGACTCCTCCCTGCCCTCTGAAATGGCTGAGCAAGTCAAGGGGCAGTCAGGGAGTAGCTTCAAATGCTGCTCTTTCTGGCGATGCCATGAAAGAGTAAAGTCGGGGAGTGGGGACACGGGGTGGTGATGAAGAAGCAGGACTGGGTCAGAGTAGGGACACAGGCCACAGAGATTTGGATGGTTTTACAGAACAGAAAGGGACCACTCAACCTTCATGCATTTGCAACAGCTGACCAATGCATCCAAGGGGGAGGCGATGGCCTAGTGGTATTTTCACTGGACTGTTAATCCAGAGACCCAGATAACATTCTGCGGACCTGGTTTCGAATCCTGCCATGGCAGATGGTGGAGTTTGAATTCAATAAAAAAAATCTGGAATTAAGAATCTAATGATGACCGTGAATCCATTGTTGATTGTTGGAAAAACCCATCTGGTTCACTCATGTCCCATAGGAAAGGAAACTGCCATCCTTACCTGGTCTGGCCTATGTGTGACTCCAGACCCACAGCAATGTGGTTGATTATGGGCAATAAATGCTGCCTGGCCAGTGACATTCAATGAATAAAGGGGAAAAAAAAATCTTTGGCTCTCGATCCTGTATGTGGAAAATTAATTCAATGTCTTTACAGCACCGGTTAAAGAAATGATCTCGGGGATAATCTTACATCAATGTCTTGCTATTACCAACTCTCCATCTCCCAACTAGCTATTACTCACACAATCCATCTGGATGGTGAATTATGAACTTCAGTTTGCGTTAATATTCTGGGGCTAAAACCATCTCTTTCTACTTTGGTTCCCAATCCCTTCGGATTAAGATTGTGGGGAAAGTGTGAATTGGGATTGGCATGACAGTCTGGAGTCAGATCTTGAGTCCCAATTGATTGGAATGAGGGCTTCACTTTAACTTTGCTTTTACAGACAGGTTAAGAGCAGGAGTTAGGCCCCTGAGCCCCGGTCTGATCGCAGTCCCTCGGAGGAAAAAACACAATTCTCCTCATCTTCATCTGAAATGGAAAATCCTTTTACATTTTACATAAACAGTAACATCCCATTGGGATTCCCAATCTGTCCTAGACGCTAACCTTTTGCCATTCATGCAAGAGGTTGAGGGGTGACCTTAGAGAGGTTTTTATAAAATCATGAGAGGTGTAGATAAGGTGAATGACATGTGTCTTTTCCTTAGGGTGGAAGATTTCAAGACAAGGGGGCATATTTTTAAGGTGAGAGGAGAAAGTTCTCATTCCAACGAGATGGGATCCAACGTCTGACAGCAGACCATCACATCAATCCCAACCCACACTTTCCCCACAATCTTAATCCGATTGGGAACCAAAGTAGAAAGAGAAGGTTTCAGCCCCAGAATATTAACACAAGGTGAATATTGGATTGTGTGACTAATAGCTAGTTGTGCAGTGGAGAGTTGGTAATAACAGGATATTGATGTAAGATTCTTTAAAAGACATGAGGGGCAATTTTTTTTTACACAGAGAGTGGTTCATGTGTGGAATGAACCTCCTGAGGATGCGACATTTAACAGACATTTAGATACGTGCTTGGATAGGAAAGGTTTGGAGGTATATGGGCCAGGAGCGGGCAGGTGGGACTAGTTTAGTTTGGGATTATGTTCAGCATGGACTGGTTGGCCCAAAGGGTCTGTCTCTGTGCTGTATGACTCTATGGCTCTCTGTACTAGTGCAGCCAGATACTTCTGTACCACAAGATTCTGCTATTTCTCTCCATTTGAACAGTAGACTAGGTTTTCTATTCTTCAATTTCACTCCTTTGTACGTTACACCCCAATTCTGCGCCTGTTTATTCATTCGCATTGAAGAAGCTGAGGCAGGTCTGCTGAGAGAGCGACCTGACAGAGCGTCTCAAAACTATGAGCGGGGCTGCACAGAACAGAGAGTGAGAAGCTATTCCTGTTTGTCTTGTGAAAAAAAAACAAGAGATTTAAAGTGACATGCGAACGAAGCAAGGGCGATACGAGAAAACATTTTTTTAGTAATTAGGGTGTGGCATGCACTGCCTGGAAATGCGGTCGAGGCTGGTTCAGTTGACGCATTCAACAGGGGCATGGGATTAGGGAAAAGACAGGAGATTGGCACTAGGTGGTAGAACCAGTTCAGGAATGATGGGCCAAATGCCCTCCGACAGGGCCATAACAATATGTGACAATCAATATCCCTTTTGCAGACTCTTAATGTCCTCTTCACAACTTCCTCTAAAGCAAAGCCCCTTTTGAAAAGCAGGCCTGCAGCTTGTTTCTCCCCCTAGGGGTGGGGATGTTTGTCGCCTGACCAGCCCAACCGGGTACATCAACCCCTCACCCCCTGCCTCCCTCCTCTGTGAAAGTCTCCATGCGGAGCCCCTGCATTCGGCAACGGCCATTCCCTGTTTTGTGAGGGGCTAGCAGAGGGACAGATGGAGATGCCAGGGTGTCCCAGGAGAATAATCAGCACAGAAAAAAGACCATTTGGCCCATCGAGTGAGTGCTTGTCAAACACAACCATCTCATTCATTGAATCCCACTTTCAAGTCAGTCTAAAGGGCAACAGAGGGGTGGCACGGTGGCTCAGTGGTTAGCACTGCTGCCTTACAGCGCCAGGGTCCCATGTTCGATTCCACCCTTGGGCAACTGTCTATGTGGCAGTTTGCACATTCTCCCTGTGTCTGTGTGGGTTTCCTCTGGGTGCTCCCACAGTCCAAAGATGTGCAGGCTAGGGTGGATTGGTCATGGGAAATGCGGGGTTACAGGGAAGGGGCGGGTCTGGGTGGGATGCTCTTTGGAGTGTTGGGTATGGACTGTCATAGAGTCGTACACAGCACAGAAACAGGCCCTTTGGTCCAACTTGTCCATGCTGACCAGGTTCCCCAAACTAACCTCGTCCCATACTCAGGGTCAGGACTCTATTCTACCTGGGTGGGGGGGAGGGTTGGCCCCCTCTTCAATCGTATCCATGGAATAAATCCATATCAGAGGAAACTCAAAAGATTAATACAGTTCCCTTGTCCTGACCCTGTGATCTATGTCGAGTTCGTCCAGCAGCATCTGTTTGGACCTCCCATGAGCAACGCACTCACCCCCATGCCAAGTGTTTGCTTCAGGCTGGGTATGGCCACCGCAGCGTTGATCGAAGCCAGCAGCTCCTTCAGCGATTCCAAGGCAACACTGGGTCACAGGTTGACGCTGAGCCACTCCTCACCTTTCCGCAGATAAGCCGAGATGGATGAGCGACTGTTTCCAGAGATTAGGTCACCGTCCTGTGACCGTGGAGGGCTGGCGCCGTCCATTTCCACAGAGACCGTGTTGACGGATGTTCCGACTCCCTGACAGCCGGTGGTAGGTATCACTCTGGTTAAGGCTTTAGCAGCTGGTGCTCTCTCTGCCAGCAAGAAACCTCGCGTCGCCAAGCCCTGTTTCCCCCTATGCCCGGGGCATGCCAGGCAACACTGCTACGGCCCATATGGCAGCATGAATTACGTTAGATTGCCAATACCCAGACTGCCTCGCAATCTGGCAGTGATCCCAGTTCGGAATTCTTGTGTTCATAAACCTCCCATCTCACTCTGTCCTCTCCCTAAGATCCCTGGCCTCCTCGAATTCTGGCTTTTCGCATACACCCTGATTTTAATCCCTTCGACGTTGGAGAGGGTGCCTTCCGCAGCCTAAGCCGCTAAGCTGAGGAATTCTCTCTCCCCGCTTTCCCAATCCCGTTCACGCTCCGTCTTTTTCTCTCTGTCTCTCCCCTCTTTCAGGATGCTCCTGACAATCTACCTCCTTCACTGGTTCTGAGGAAGGGTCACCGGACCCAAAACGTTAACTCTGTTTTCTCCTTCACAGATGCTGCCAGACCTGCTGAGCTTTTCCAGCAACTTTGTTTTTGTTCCTGATTTACAGCATCCGCAGTTCTTTTGGTTTTTCCTTCACTGGATTACTGGGCTTCTCCTAACGTGGCTCGAGACCCTTCCTGTGAAGTGCCTTCGGAGATTTTGTTGTGTTTATATTTGAGTCTATTATAAAGGATGCAACAGCGGAGTATTTAGAAATACATCTTACTAACTTTTACAGATGCACCACAGAAAGCATTCTATCTGGATGCATCACGGCCTGGTACAGCAACTGCTCTGTCCAGGGCTGTAAGAAACTACAGGGAATTGTGAGCACAACCCAGTCCATCACACAAACCAACCCCCCACCCACTGACTCCATCTACACTTCCCACTGCCTCAGGAAGGCAGCCAGCATCATCAAAGACCCCTCCCACCCTGGTTATAATCCCTCCCAACCTCTTCCATCAGGCAGAAGATACAAAAGCTTAAACACACACACCAACAGGTTCAAGAACAGCTTCTTCCCCGCTATTATTAGACTTCTGAATGGACCTGTCAAATGTTAAACTTATTGTCGCCCTCAATCTCTGTGCACCTTCTCTGCAACCGTAACATTGTATTCCTCGCTCTATTCTATTCTGTTCTATTATCCCAATGCACTGTGTACAGTACACTGCATGCGAAACAAAACTTTTCACTGTACCTCGGTGCATGTGACAATAACCAATCAGATCAAACAATAAATCATATGATCAAAGAGTGTCAGCATGGCTGCATGAGGGGACGTCATCTCTGACAAATTTACTAAAATTCTTTGTGGAGAGAACAAGCAGGATAAATAAAGGGGGAGCAATGAAGGTGGTATATTTGGATTTTCAGAAGACGTTTCATAATGTACCTCACATGAGGTGCCTTAACAAGGAAAGGGCCCATAGTGTTGAAGGTCATGTATTAGAGCAGACTGGCTAACTCATAAAAGATACAAAATTGTGTTGAAAGGTGCATTTTCAGGATGGCTGCCTGTAATTAACGGAGTGCCACAGGAATCAGTGTTCGGGCCATAATTATTTGCAATGTCTAACAATGATTGGAGGAAGAACATGAATCTACTACAGCCCAATTTATGAATGACACAAAATGAGCTGGGAAGGTAACTGGCGAGGGAGATACAAAGAGTCTGTGGAGGGATATAGACGGGTTAAATAAGTGGACAAAAGTTTGGTGACGTGGGGAAACATGAGGTTACACAGTTTGGCAGGAAGATTCAAGGAGCTGAATATGATTTAAATGGAGAGAAACTGCAGAAAGCTACAGGGCAGAGGGACCTGGGTTTAATCATCCTTAAATCTCAAAATACTGGCAATCAAGCTCAGCTCAGATAACAGGCAAGACAAATGGAACGCTGGCCTTTATTTCAAGGGAATGGAGTATAAAAACAGGAAGGTTTCACTAAAACTATACAACGCACGAGTCAGAACACAGCTGGAATACTGTAACCAGTTATGGTACACTTGTCTGAGGAGAGATAGACTGGCATTGGAGGCAGCCCAGAGAAGGTTCACTTGGTTGATACTAGATGTTGAGGGAATTTTTTTTATTCAGTCATGGGACCTGGCATCACTGGCTGGCCCCAGCATTTATTGCCCTGTCCCTAGTTGCCCCTTGAGAAGGTGGGGGTGAGCTGCCTCCTTGAACCGCTGCAGTCCATGTGCTGTGGGTTGACCCACAATGTCTCTTAGGGAGGGAATTCCAGGATTCTGACCCAGTGACACTGAAGGAACGGCGATATATTTCCAAGTCAGGATGGGGAGGGGCTCAGAGGGGAACTTGCAGGGGGCTGGTGTTCCCATGTATCTGCTGCCCCTTGTCATAGAGTCATACAACACGCAAGCACAGCCTTTGGTCCAACTGGTCTGCACCAGGCCAACATCCCACTCTGATCTTGTCCTATTTGCCAGCATTTGGCCCCTATCCCTCTAAACCCTTCCTATTCACATACTCATCCAGGTGCCTGTTAAATGTTGTAATTGTACCAGCCTCCACCACTTCCTCTGGCAGCTCATTCCATACACGCACCATCCTCTGTGTGAAAAAGTTGCCCCTTAGGTCCCTCTTAAATCTTTCCCCCTCTCACCTTAAACCTCGCACTCTAGTTTTGGATTTTCTAATCCTTGAAAAAACAACCTTGGCTATTCATTGGCTATTCACCCTATCCATGCCCCTCATGATTTTATCAACCTCTATTAGGTCACCCTTCAGCCTCCGACACTCCAGGGAAAATAGCCCCAGTCTATTCAACCTTTCCCTATAGCTCAAGCCCTCCACTCCCAGCAACATCCTTGTAAATCTTTACTGCACCTCTTGACGTTAACAGCATCTGTCCTCTAGAAGGGCGACCAGAATTGAACACTGTATTCCAAAAGTGGACTAACCAATGTCCTGTACAGCCGCAACATGACCCTCCCAACTCCCTATACTCAGTGCACTGACCAATACAGGTAAACATATCAACCACCTTCTTCACTATCCTGTCTACCTGCAACTCCATTTTCAAGGTGCTATGTACCTGCATCCCAAGGTCTGTTTGTTCAGCAATGCTCCCTCAGGCCCTTACTTTAACTGTATAAGTCCTGCCCTGGTTTGCCTTAGCAAACTGCAGCACCTCACATTTATCTAGATTAAACTCCATCTGCCACTCCTTGGCCCATCGGCCCATCTGATCACAGTCCCGTTACACTCTGAGGTAGCCTTCTTTGCTGTCCCCTACCCGACCTATTATGGTGTCATCTGCAAACTTACTAACTATACCTCCTACATTTATATACAACCCTTCCAGATGAAAGTGGTTGTGGGTTGGGTAGGCGCTGTCTAAGGATGTTTGGTGAGTTTCTGTAGTGCATCTTGTCAACAGAATGTCTTATGAGGAGAGGTTGAGTAGATTGGACCTGTGTTTGTTAGACTTTTGAAGAATGAGAGATGACCTTATTGAAGCATGTAAGATTCTTAGAGGACTTCCTAGGGGAGGTGTGGGGAGGCAGTTTCCCATTGTGGGAGAGTCTGGAACCAGAGGGGCATCATCTGAGATTAATGAGGAGGAATTTCTTCCCTCCGAGGGGAGTGAATCTGTGGAATTGTTTACCGCAGAGGGCTGTCGAGGCTGGGTCGTTCAGTATACTCAAGGATGCAATGGAGGGATTTTTAATGAGGAAGGGATTCAAGGGTTTTGGGGAAAAGGCAGGAAGTGGAGTTGAGGATGGTCAGATCAGCCATGATCTCACTGTTTGGTGGAGCAGACTCGAATGGGCTAAATGGCCTACTCCTGCTCCTACGCCTTATGGTTTTGAAGGAGATATTTCAATGTAGGTTGTTGTTGTAACTACAGACAGATGGGAGATTCCCTGTTAGTATCACAGCTTTCCAAACTTTAATTTTCTGGAACTCAAACCTGCACGTGTACACTTCTGGGTCCGTGATTTTCCGACTAATTTTCCCCAAACTGAATCTATCGCCTCATCTTCCACACCCAGCTGCCCCTCCAGTCCGTCCTTCCAGTGTCAGTGATACTCGGCCAGGGGAGGCGTCACTCCATGAGCTCGTTCTGTTGCATTTGCCCAAGAATTCTTTTCCTCAGGGGAACCATGAGGGAGCAATCAGATGCTGGAGTATTATCCTCCTGGAATACTGGCCAAACTCCATGACATCTCATCTGGAGCGGAGGCAATGAGGCGAAAATCCTAACCACAGATAGCCCCCATCAATCAAACCTGCCAGTTACACAGCAATATGACTGGAGTGAGAACGTAGATATCAATCTGGAATTCCACCTTCTACTGTCTATTCCTTGCCACTTTATGGTGTTTCTGTTGGTGGAAGAAGTTGTTCAGGTTTTGGAGTTGGTCTGTGTGAGTGTGTTTGTTTCTCAGTGTGTGTGTATCTGTGTGCATATGTCTACGTGTGTGTGTGTGTGCGTCTGTGTGTGTGTGTGCATCTGTGTATGCGTGTTGACTGTGTGTACGTGTGTGTGCGCGGGTTTATGTGAGTCTGTGCGGGTTGGTGTGTGTCTCTGTGTGTTTAAGTATGTCTGTGTCTGTCTGTCTGGGTATGTGTCTGTCTGTGCGTCTGTGTGTGAATGTGAGTCTCTCTGTTTGTGTATGTGTGTCTGTCTGTTTGTGAGACTGTGTGCCCATCTGTGTGTGTGTGAGTGTGAGTCTCTCTGTTTGTGTATGTGTGTCTGTCGGTTTGTGAGAGTGTGTGCCCATCTGTGTGTGTGTGAGGGTGAGTTGTCTGCGCATGTACCAGTCTGTGTATCTGTCTGTCTGTCTGCGTGTCTCTCTGTGTGAGTGTGTGTATCTGTCTGTCTGTCTGCGTGTCTCTCTGTGTGAGTGTGTGTATCTGTCTGTCTGCATGTCTCTCTGTGTGAGTGTGTGTATCTGTCTGTCTGCATGTCTCTCTGTGTGAGGGTGTGTATCTGTCTGTCTGTCTGCATGTGTGAGTGTGTGTATCTGTCTGTCGGTCTGCATGTCTCTCTGTGTGAGTGTGTGTATCTGTCTGTTTGTCTGCATGTCTCTGTGTGTGTGTGTGTATCTAACTGCCTGCCTGTGTGAATGTGTATATCTGACTGTGTATCAGTGTGTGTGTGTATCTGATTGTTGTCTGTCTGCCTGTGTGTGTATCTGACTGTGTTTCTGTTTGTGTGAGTGTGAATATCTGACTCTCTGTCAGTGTATCAGTCTGTGTGAGTGTGTCTGACTGTATGTGTGTGTGTCTGTGTCAGTGTTTATACCTGACTGTCTGTCTACATGTCTGATCTCAGGTCTGTGAAAACACATAGCTACCTGACTGCAGAAGGAGGTGGGGGTGAGCTGCCTCCTTGAACCACTGCAGTCCATGTGCTGTGGGTTGACCCACAATGTCCCTTAGGGAGGGAATTCCAGGATTGTGACCCAGCGACACTGAAGGAACGGCGATATATTTCCAAGTCAGGATGGGGAGGGGCTCAGAGGGGAACTTGCAGGGGGCTGGTGTTCCCATGTTTCTGCTGCCCTTGTCCTTCTGGATGGAAGTGGGTCGTGGGTTTGGAAGGTGCTGCCTGAGGGTCTTTGGCGAATTTCTGCAGTGCATCTTGTAGATGGTACACACTGCTGCGACTGAGCGTCGGTGGGGGAGGGAGTAGGATGTTTGTGGATGTGGTGCCAATCAAGCGGGAGCTGCTTTGTCCTGGATGGTGTCGAGCTTCTTGAGTGTTGTTGGAACTGCCCCCATCCAGGGGCAAGTGGGGGGTATTCCATCACACTCCTGCCTTGTGCCTTGTAGATGGTGGGACAGGCTTTGGGGAGCCAGGAGGGGAGTTACTCACTGCGGGATTCCCAGCCTGTGACCTGCTCTTGTAGCCGCTGTGTTTATGTGGGGAGTCCGGTTGGGTTTCTGGTCAATGGTAACCCCCAGGATGTTGATAGTGGGGGATTCAGTGATGATTAGATCCCATCTAGTTGGAGATGGTCATTGCCTGATACTTGGATAAACAAGGTGACTTTTTTAACTGTCTCGAAATTCCATACGAGGCCAGCAAATGTCCTTCCCTGACGGGCATCAGTAAACAACAGGAGTGCTTACAGTGAGACAACAAGGTGCAGGGCTGGATGAACACAGCAGGCCAAGC
>NW_025965736.1:99786-105500 GCF_021869965.1 Rhincodon typus | reverse complement strand
TGTGTGTGTGTGTGTGAGAGAGAATGTGTGTGTTTCGGGGGGACGGGGGAGCGACGGAGTGTGTGTTTGTATGTGCACGTGTATGTGTGTGAGTAAGTGTGTGTGTGTGTGTGTGCGCGAGCGCGTGTGTGTGTGCCTATGTGTGGGGGAGAGAGTGTGTGTGTTTCGGGCGGACGGGGGAGGGACAGAGTGTGTGTGTGTGATTGTGTCGGGGGCGTGAGAGAGAGAGACTGTGTGTGTCTGTGTGTGTGTGTGTGTGTGTATGTGTGGGAGAGAGAATGTGTGTGTTTCGGGGGGACAGGGGAGGGACGGAGTGTGTGTTTGTCTGTGCACGTGTATGTGTGTGAGTGTGTGTGTGTGTGTGTGTGCGCGAGCGCGTGTGTCTGTGTGTGCGTATGTGTGGGGGAGAGAGTGTGTGTGTTTCGGGGGGACGGGGGAGGGACGGAGTGTTTCTGTGCTTGTGTGTGTGTGTGTGTGTGTTTGTGTCGGGGGGTGCGAGAGAGAGAGACTGTGTGTGTGTATGTGTGGGAGAGAATGTGTGTGTGTTTCCGGGTGCAGGGGAGGGACAGAGTGTATGTGTGTGTGAGTGTGTGTGTGAGCGCATGTGTGTATGTGCGCGAGCGCGCGCGTGTGTGTGTGTGTGAGAGAGAGAGTGTGTGTGTTTCGGGGGGACGGGGGAGGGACAGAGTGTGTGTTTGTATGTGCTCGTGTATGTGTGTGAGTGTAAGTGGGTCTGTATGTGTGCGTGAGTGTGTGTGCATGTGCGTGCAAGAGAATGTACAGGGTGACGGAGTCACCTGTAGTGCAACATGAGTCCAAGATCCTGTTTGAGGCTCATGGGGTACTGAGCTTGGCTATCAACCTCTGCCCGGCGATCTGGGGGTCAACTGAGGGTTTGAGTTTCAAAGAGAGGCTGGATAGGCTGGGTCATTTATTCCTGCAGCGTAGGAGGTTGAGGGGTGTCCTTATCGAGGTTTACAAAATCATGAAGGGCATAGATGAGGTGAATAGCCAAGATCTTTTCCCGAGGATGCGGGAGTTCAAAACTAGAGGGAATAATTTTAAAGTGAGAGGAGAAAGATTTAAAAGGGACCTGAGGGGTAACATTTTCATGCAGAGGGTGGTGCATATGTGGAATGAGCTGCCAGAGGAAGTGGTAGATGTACAGTTACAACATCTAAAAGATAATAAATAGGTACACATATAGGAAGGGTTTAGAGGGATATGGGCCAAATGCAGGCAAATGGGGCTAGTTCAGTTTGGGAAACCTGATTGGCATGGATGAATTGGACCAAAGGGTCTGTTTCCAAGCTGTATAACTCTATGGTTCTATAACCAAGGGCACTGTCGCTATGTTTGCAGATGGCACCAAGATAGGTGGAGGGACAGGTGTGTTGGTGAAGCAGGGAGGCTGCAGTAGGAGTTGGGCAGGCTCCATAAGTGGTCAAAGAAGTGGCAAATGGAATACAATGTGGCAAAGTGTGAGTCGGAATAAATTAGGTGTAGATTATTTTCTAAAGGGTGAAAGGCTTCGGAAGCATAAAGGGATTTAAGAGTTTCAATTCAGGATTCTCTTAAGGTTAACATGCAGATTCAGTTGGCACTTAGGAAGGCAAGTTCAGTCTTAGTATTTATTTCAAGAGGGCTGGAATACAAGAGCAAGATGTACTGCTGAGGCCGTATAAGGCTCTGGTCAGGCCACATTTGGAATATTGTGAGCAGTTTTGGGCCTTATACCTAAGGAAGGATATGCAGGTGTTGGAGGGGGTCCAGAGGATGTTTACAAGAATGATCCCAGAGATGAAGGGCTTGTCATATAAGGAGTGGTTGAGGACTCTGGGTCTGTACTTGATGGAGTTTAGAAGGATGAGGGGGGATCTATTCATTTGTGGGATGTGGGCGTTGCTGACTGGGCCCAGCATTTATTGCCCCGTCCCTAGATGCCCTCCTTGAGAAGGTGAGGGTGAGCTGCCTTCTTGAACCGCTGCAGTCCATGTGCTGTGCGTTGACCCACAATGTCCCTTAGGGAGGGAATTCCAGGATTGTGACCCAGTGACACTGAAGGAACGGTGATATATTCCCAAGTCGGGACGGTGAGGGGCTCGGAGGGGAACTTGCAGGGGGCTGGTGTTCCCATGTGTCTGCTGCCCCTTGTCCTTCTGGATGGAAGTGGGTCGTGGGTTTGGAAGGTGCTGCCTGAGGGTCTTTGGTGAATTTCTGCAGTGCATCTTGTAGATGGTACACACTGCTGTTACTGAGCGTCGGTGGGGGAGGGAGTGGGATGTTTGTGGATGTGGTGCCAGTCAAGCGGGGGCTGCTTTCTCCTGGATGGTGTCGAGCTTCTTGAATGTTGTTGGGGCTGTACCCATCCAGGGGCAAGTGGGGGGTATTCCCTCACACTCCTGCCTTGTGCCTTGTAGACGGTGGGACAGGCTTTGGGGAGTCAGGAGGGGAGTTACTCACTGCAGGATTCCCAGCCTCTGGCCTGCTCTTGTAGCCGCTGTGTTTATGTGTGGAGTCCAGTTGAGTTTCTGGTCAATGGTAACCCCCAGGAGTTGCTACTTGTCAGCCCAAACCTGGATATTGCCCAGATCTTGTTGCATTTGAACACGGCCTGCTTCAGTATCTGAGGAGTCACGAATGGTGCTGAACATTGTGCAATCTGCGAACATCCCCACTTCTGACCTTATGCTGGAGGGAAGGTCATTGATGAAACAGCTGAAGATGGTTGGGCCGAGGACACTACCCTGAGGAACTCCTGCAGAGATGTCCTGGAGCTGAGATGACCACAACCACAACCATCTTCCCATGTGTCAGGTGAGACTTCAACCACCGGAGAGTTTGCCCCCCTGATACCCATTGATTCCAGTTTTGCCAGGGCTCCTTGATGCCACACTTGGTTGAATGCAGCCTTCATGTCAAGGGCTGTTGCTCTCACCTCCCCTCTGGAATTCAGCTGTTTTGTCCATGTTTGAACCGAGGCTGTAATGAGGTCAGGAGCTGAGTGGCCCTGGCAGAACCCAAACTGGGCATCACTGAGCAGGTTATTGCTGCTTGATAGCCCTGTTACTGACACCTTCCATCACTTTACTGATGATCGAGAGGAGACTGATGGGGCGGTAATTGGTCGGGTTGGATTTGTCCTGCTTTTTATGTACAGACGTACTTGGGTAATTTTCCACATTGTAACTGTACTGGAACAGCTTGGTTAGGGGAGCAGCAAGTTCTGGAGCACAGGTCTTCAGTACTGTTGCCCGGATATTGTCAGGGCCTGTAGCCTTTGTAGTATCCAGTGTCTGAAACTTGCAGAATACTGAGAGGCCTGGATAGAGTGGACATGGAGAAGATGTTTTCATTAGAAGGAGAGACTGGGACCTGAGGGCACAGCTTCAGAATGAAGAGATGACCCTTTCAAACTGAGATGAGGAGGAATTTCTTCAACCAGAGGGTGGTGACTCTGTGGGACCCATTGCCGCAGAAGACTGTGGAGGCCAAGTCATTGAGTGTATTTAAGATGGAGATAGATTGGTTCTTGATTGGGAAGGGAATCAAAGGTTACAGGGAGAAAGCGGGGGAATGGGGTTGAGAAGCAGGTCAAACTTGATTGAATGGTGGAGCAGATTCCATGGGCTGAAAGGCCTAATTATGTGGTTGACATTTAACTGCCCTCTGGGCAATTAGAGATGGGCAATAAATGCTGCCTGGCCAGCGACGCCCTCATCCCGTGAATGAATAAAGAAAAAATTATGCTTCTATATCTTACGGCATTGTCCTCCCTTGAGACAAGGTTCTGACTGATGTTTTCGTCACCTGTCTCAATAGCTGCTCAAGTCAAATGCTGTCTGCTACAGAGGTGGCACGGTGGCTCAGTGGCTCAGTGGTTAGCACTGCTACCTCACAGTGCCGGGGACCCGGGTTCAATCCCACCCTCGGGAGGACTGTCTGTGTAGAGTTTGCACATTCTCCCTGTGTCTGCGTGGGTTTCCTCCCACAGTCCGAAGATATGCAGGGTAGGTGGATTGGCTGTGCTAAATTGCATGTAGTGTCCAGGGACAGACATGGCGAAAGGGTGGGGTGCTCTTCAGAGGGGGCTGTGGGGCTGAATGGCCTGTCCCCACACTGTGGGGATTCTATGATCTCTCTCTGATGTGTTAGCACTGTACATTAAAGGTGCTACATAAGTGGAGGTTGTTGTTGAGTGGGCTGCAGCATTAAATGTTAACTCAGGAATGGCTGCTGCAGTTATACATATTTTAAGTAGATAAACACCTAATCATTCCTGGAAGCCACTGCAAATGATGAGTGTTAAAAACTGCACTGGTCTCACATTTCATCCAGGAAGCAGCCAGCGATGACATCAGCATTTGGACAGGAACCGAGAACGCTAGGATATCGTCAGGCAGGCTAATCTGATCAGGAACCACCTCATCGGAGGTGGTGGGAGGGAGGTTTTAAAGGATTCAAGTGGACCGTGGCCTTTTGTAAACCCACACACAAAAACGTCAGCATCAAACACTCAATAAGCGGCAAAAACACACAGAGAGATGGCCACTACCAGGAACACCTTGTGACTGGCTCGCTGATCTCAGGAGTCACTCCAAAGACCGAAAGTAAATCTACAAACTGGCCCCAAATACACTACGATTCAGTTCGCTGTTCCCGTCAATGTTTTTCCACTTGAAATACAACCAATAAACCCAGCCTGATGTTGCTATTATATCTGTTTCTGTCACCTTCCAGCCACCTCCCACTCTCTCTCGTGTAAAAGTTTGCTTTGCACATCTCCTTTAAACTTTCCCCCTCTAACACATGCCTCCCAAGTATTTGACATTTCGGCCTGGGACAGAAGACTCCACCCAATCCGTCCCCCTCATAATCTCACTTACCTCTCTCAGGTCGCTTCTCAGCCTCCCACGCTCCACCAAAAACAATCCAAGTTTGTCCAACCTCTCCTTATAGCGGATACACTCCCAATCCAGGCCACATCCTGGTAAATCTCTTTTGCATCCTCTCCAAAGCCTCTATGTCCTTCCTATAGTGTGGCGACCAGAACTTGCAAATACGAGGGGACATAGGTTTAAGGCGGACAGTTTAACGGAGATGTGTGAGGCATGTTTTCTTACACAGAGGGCTGTAGGTGCCTGGAACACACTGCCAGGGGAGGTGGTAGAAGCAGATACAATAGCAATATTTAAGAGGCATTCAGACGGGCACATGGACAGGCAGGGAGTAGAGGGATATGGACCAAGTGTGGGGCGACAGTGGGGATTAGAATTAGAATTAGCTTTATTTTCACATGAATACAGTGAAAAATTTACAAGTCAACACTTATGGCACCAGCTTAGCTACAAAGGTACAGATTCTTAAGTACAAATTCTTAGGGAAAGAAAATCTGAAAAGTAAAGAAATAAAAAGTGCAGCAACAACTTAGAAAAATAGAGAAATAATGCAGTCCTTTCAACCCAGACCGCAACAGGCTTCACCTCAAGGCCGGGAGTTCGAGTCCGCGCTGAGTTCCAGGTGTTTGAGCCCGCGCCGAGGCCGGGAGTGCGAGCCCGCGCCGAGGCCGGGAGTTTGAGTCCGCGCCGAGGCCAGGAGTTTGAGCTCGCGCCGAGGCTGGAAGTTCGAGCCCGCGCTGAGGCTGGGAGTTCGAGCCCGCGCTGAGTTCCGGGAGTTCGAGCCCGCGCTGAGGCCGGGAGTTCGAGCCCGCGCTG
>NW_025965736.1:95392-99776 GCF_021869965.1 Rhincodon typus | reverse complement strand
GGGAGTTCGAGCCCGCGCTGAGGCCGGGAGTTCGAGCCCGCGCTGAGTTCCGGGAGTTCAAGCCCGTGCCGAGGCCGGGAGTTTGAGTCCACGCTGAGGCCGGGAGTTCGAGACCGCGCTGAGTTTAGAATGGCATCATTGGCACAGACATGTTGGGCCGAAGGGCCTGTCCTGCACTGTCCTATTCCATATATATCAGGTGTGAGATTGTGGAATTCTTTACTGCAGGGGCCTGGTCAAGGGTTACAGTGAAAAGGCAGGTAAGTGGAGTTGAGGATTATCAGTTCAGCTGAGATCTCAGTAAGTATTGGGGTGAATGGGCTGAATGGCCTACTTCTGCTGCTGTGTCTTCCTGAGCCAGGCAGCTGTGCAGTGGGATTGCAGTCAGCAATGCTCAGGAAGCTGGAACTCCAACGTAGATATCTGGGTAGAAACGCAGACCCGAGATGGGAGCGACATCAGTGTTAACTGAAATGACCCTCACACTGCCCTCCGTCCCCGGGGAGAGGCCTGAGGGTTGCCGAAGGGTTTTATTTTAGGAAGACCTTGCCCTTTTAAGAGACTGTGCCACCCACAGTCAAACACACACAGTTTCTGCACAGCATCCAAGACACCAGAGAGATCACGCAACAAAATGTGAAGCATTCACGGTGGGTTGCAGTTCTGCCTCGGTCCTCATCCATCTGTTTTATTTCCCAGCAAATTCCTCAAAATAATCCCAAACCCCATGTGCTCTCCTCATCAGCCTGCACCCAACCCCCACCTTCAATCCTGCACCAGAATCACTCAATGTAGAAGGAAAGGGTTAGACCGAAAAGGGGAGGGGAGCTGCATTGTCTCCTTTATTTCTGCTGGTCCTCTCCTTCTTTAAAATGACAAAAGGGTTTGAACATGGAGAATTCGCTCCCACTGGCAGAGCTGCAGGATCCAGAGCCCGGGGACACATTCAGGATTAAGATCCGGGCAAAAAACGACTGGAATGCAGTCAATGGGAACATTTTACCAGACAATGAGCTGTTTCAATTCAGAAAGAATTCCTGATATACAGCAGCCTGACACATCCCAGTCTACTCGCTCGGATACCGAAGCTTCGGTTCCAGCCTTGGGTGGAGTTTGCACATTCTCCCCCTGTCTGCGTGGGTTTCCAGCCACAGTCCAAAGATGTGCAGGTTAGGGTGGATTGGCCATGCTAAATTTCCCATACTGTCCAGGGATGTGCAGTAAAAGCGGGTTAGTCATGGGGAATGCCGGGTTACAGGGATAGTGGAGGTGGGGGGGGGGGGGATGTTCTCCAGAGGGTCAGTATTGACTTGATGGGCTGAATGGCCTGTTTTCACGCTGCAGGGATTCTACCATTCTATGAATCAGTCAGGGTATCAAGGATTATGGGAAGGGCAGGTAAATGGAGTTGTCAGATCAGCCATCATCTCAATGAATGGCAGAGCAGACAACGATGGGCTGAATGGCCTACTTCTACTTCTCCATCTCTGGTAGCAGTCCTTGTCCAAATGCAGCAGGGCCCAGACAATATCCAGGTCTGGGCTGATAAGTGATGAGTAGCAACTGCACCACACAGGTGCCAGGCAATGTCCACCTCCAAAAAAGGACAATCTAACCATCAACATGAACTTTCAATGAAATTACCATGAGTTAATTCCCTACTGTCAATATCCTGGGGTTACCCACTGACCAGAAACTGAACTGGACCAGCCATAGAATCATTCAGCACGGAAACAGACCCTTCGATCCAACTCGTCCAATCCAACCAGACATCCCAAACTGATCTAGTCTCATTTGTGAGCATTTTGCCCATATCCCTCTAAACCCTTCCTATTCATATACCCATCCAGATGCCTTTTAAATGTTGTAACTGTACCAGCCTCCATCACTTCCTCTGGCAGCTCGTTCCAGACACACCCACCCTCTGCGTGAAAACGTTGCCCCTTAGGTCCCTTCTAAATCTTGCCCCCTCTCACCTTAAACCTATGGTGAGAGAGGTAAAGTTTAAGGGAGATATGCGCGGAAAGTTCTTTACGCAGAGGTGGTGGGTGCCTGGAACGCGTTGCCAGTGGAGGTGGTAGAGGCGGGCATGATAGCGTCATGTAAGATGTGTCTAGACAGATACATGAATGGGCAGGGAGCAGAGGGATACAGATCCTTGGAAAATAGGTGACAGGTTTAGATAGAGGATCTGGATCAGTGCAGGCTTGGAGGGCCGAAGGGCCTGTTCCTGTGCTGTAATTTTCTTTGTTCTTTTGTTCTTTGTTCTATGCCCCTCTTGTTTTGGACTCCCCAATCCTGGGGTAAAGACCTATTCACCCTATCCATGCCCCTCATGATTTTATGAACCTCTGGAAGGTCACCCCTCAGCCTCCGACGCTCCAGGGAAAATAGCCCCAGCCTATTTAGCCTCTCCCTATAGCTCAAACCCTCCAATCCTGGCAACATCCTTGTAAATTTTTTCTAAGCGCTTTGAAATTTAATACTACAAGAGCAGATCAGAGGCTAGGATTCCTACAGCAGATTTCTCATCTCCTGACTCCCCAAAGCCTGTCCCACCATCTACAAGGCACAAGTCAGGAGTGTGATGGAATACCCCCCCACTTGCCCCTGGATGGGGGCAGCCCCAACAACACACAAGAAGCTCGAGACCATCCAGGATAAAGCAGCCCCCGCATGATTGGCACCACATCCACAAACATCCCACTCCCTCCCCCACCGACGCTCAGTCGCAGCAGTGTGTACCATCTACAAGATGCACTGCAGATACTCACCAAAGATCCTCAGGCAGCACCTTCCGAACGCACGACCCACTTCCATCCAGAAGGACAAGGGGCAGCAGATACATGGGAACACCAGCCCCCTGCAAGTTCCCCTCTGAGCCCCTCCCCATCCTGACTTGGAAATATATCGCCGTTCCTTCAGTGTCGCTGGGTCAAAATCCTGGAATTCCCTCCCTAAGAGGCATTGTGGGTCAACCCACAGCACATGGACTGCAGCGGTTCATGGAGGCAGCTCACCCCCACCTTCTCAAGGGGGGCAACTAGGGACAAGGCAGTAAATGCTGGGCCCAGCCAGTGACACCTACATCCTGTGAGTTAATGAAAACAACCCTCTACAATCAGTAACAACCTTTCCAGGCATGGTCGTTATCACAGAGCGGGAAAACAGCAGTCAATTTGAGCACAGCAAGATCCCATAAACAGAATGGTGGCCATCCATTAGATGTTGTGGTTTATGATGTTGACTGGGGGGATATGTGCTGCTGGGAAATTTCTTCTCTCAAACTTGAAACATGGCACCCATCCTGCAGGGATCCAGCTCGAATTCAATCTGGTGGTAGCCTATGGGACTCAGTCCCCTCATTGCTGTGGGCTGCCTGCTCCATTTGTTTTAAAATTCTTTGTAGCACACAGCGGGGCCCTCAGCTCTCCCCACTGAGAGTTCAGGCCGGAAACAGAGAGAGAGAGAGAAATGGTTGAGACTTCGATTCCCAGTATGTCTCTTCTGAAGAGTCGCACTGCACTTGAAACGTGCACTCAGTTTCTCTCTACACAGATGCGGCCAGACCTGCTGAGTTTCTCCTGCATGTTCTGTGTTTGCAGTTTTGCATAAATACTAAAATAAGCCCTGAAGGTGTAATAAGTCTCTGATTTGTTGGCATTTTTTTTAATGTGATGGCAAATTAGAAGATAATTCTGGGTTATTGTAATAATGTGTCAGAACACACCAGTGACACTTCGTAACAATGGAAAAACGTTCAACGGGTTTTCTTGTCTGAAGTGATTGAAATTACTGACAGTCTTCCAGCCAGCTCATTCAGTCTCACTGTGCACAGATATTTCCATAACTGCTAACAAATGTTCTTTTCTAAAACAAAATGCTTTTCTCTATCATGACATTAAGACATTAACATTGCAGATTGCTTTATCACACCAACCGTTAAACTGATGGTGATGGTGGCACATTCTTCACCGTCGAAGGTTTCATGAAGCTGTGCTCTTTGTGGCTGTCACCATGACCCCTAGAGATGAATGAGATCCTGGATTTGACCGATCAGTTGGGGGGAAACAGTAACTCTGGAAATGGACCCCTTACATTGCACAGACCTATAGTTACTGTCGTAATGTAAAAATACAGTAGTCAGCTCACACTCAGCAGAGCCCCACCATCAGCACGATGACTGGGTAATCTTATTTAAATTAGTAACGTGAATCGAATAACAATCAGGGTAACAGGTACAACTACACCATCTCAGAGATAGTAAGACCTGCCGATGCTAGAGTCTGAGATAACAAGGTGTGGAGCTGGATGAACACAGCAGGCCAGGCAGCATCAGAGGAGCAGGAAAGCTGACGTTTCGGGTTGGGATCCTTCTTCAGAA
>NW_025965736.1:0-392 GCF_021869965.1 Rhincodon typus | reverse complement strand
TAACTCTGTTTTCTCCTTCACAGATGCTGCCAGACCTGCTGAGCTTTTCCAGCAACTTTGTTTTTGTCCTTGTTTCTCAGGATGGGCCGACTTTATTTAGTTTCCAGTGTCTGTCGAAATACAGTGCGAACTAGCAACACAATTACTGCTTTTTTTCTCTGGCCTGCTCCCTCTTTTTTTATTCTCACTCTGTCTCCCTCCTTCTCTCTCACATTTATAATCTTATTTTGTTTCTCAGGCTCTCCGAGAGGAATTAGCCGGCGCTCAGAGCAACGCAGTGCGGTTTCAGGGGAACGCAGAGCAAGCTGAGAATACCCTGTGTCACCTCAAAGAGGTCGTCAGCAGGTAGAAGGAGGAGGGCACATTGGGGCTGAAATACCTCGTCACAAATG
>NW_025965735.1:134620-137500 GCF_021869965.1 Rhincodon typus | reverse complement strand
CTTGGTGCAGAATACCCATCCATTTCAGGGGAGTAACTTCTTCCTTTTGGAGGAGGATAAACTGTTTCAATTTTTAGAGGGCGATCATGCAGCACCAATCTGCCCTTGGCATGCCTGGCAGCCTTAGCATCCTCAGAATGTCTGAAATTCACCAGGGCCACTCTTTCATCCCCATCCCTGGAAATTTTCACACTGACATCCCCAAACTTCTTAAACTCGTGGAATAGGCCATCCTCAATGGCACCATCACTCAACTGGGAACCCAGATTGCTGATCTTGAGGGTTTTGTATTCAGCAGGCTGTCTCTCAGTCCTACTTGTCCTTGAAGAAGCGGAAGAAAGACTCAAGTTATTAGTAGTCCGGTTGGGAGGGTAAACATCATAATCTCTGTTGTTGGTCCTTTTGCCGCTAATGTTGCGAGCCCTCTTGGCATTGCCGTGGTTTTTGTTGTTCCTGTTAATGCTGTTGTGGTTATTCCCAATTTTCCTCGGCTGTTGGTGATGGCCGCTTCGCCTTTCCTCACCGCGTTTTCCGCCAGTTTTAGGCGACACGTCTTTCTCCTTCATATTCCTTAACGACGGCAATTAGTAATCCAGGTTGCAAGGAAAAACAAAAAATCAGTTTTCCACTAAAATTATAGACTGATATAAAACCGGGCGGATTGCACTATTTCCTCACCGCCGTTCCTTCACTGGCGCTCCTTCATTTCCCTTTCCCCTTGCGAAGGAATCGAAACAATCGACGCTTTTTAATCGACACTTTACCTGGGATAATTCATCAATCTACCGACTGAATTCCTTTTTTGATGGTTTTAAATCGATTATTTCTTCCCGATTTTTTTCCCGCAGATTTTCACCAACGCCGAAAATCCTCTCGAGCCATCGCCGCCATTTTGTACCTGATCCCGCCCCCAATGCCCACGCTGAATGGACAGAACCTTTGTGTCCTGTTCTGTGATTGGTCGGGATCACTAGGCCCCGCTCTGTGATTGGTCAGGATCACTGGGCCTCCCGATGTCACTGGCCGGTGCTGTGTCACTCAGTAACGCCCTGGTAACGCTCTCGGCAATCTCTCATAAACCCTTTTCTAAAGTCGAATGGAGGACTGGATATCCCTGAATTTATTAATTAATTTAACGAATTTATTGAAGCTAAACTCAGCTGCAGCGCCATCTGAATAAATCCTGGAGAATTTTACATTCTATTCAGTAGCACTTTGCTGTGATTGGGCCCAGGTAGGCTATTGCTTGGCCAATCGCCTGGCAAACTTTTAATGAAGACTTTCTGAGCGGAAACTTCAGGAAAATCGCGGCCGTTGGGCGATGGAAATTGGAAACACGAATAAAAAGTTCAGGCCAGGAATTCCGTTCGAATTCTAACGTCCGCCCCTTTCCCCTGCTTCCATTGGACGCGACGCCGCAGCACCACGCCCTCTCATTGGCTGCTGCCTACATCCTTCCAGCTGAATAGCTCCGCCCATTACCCCACCCCCCTCCCAAACACACATATATGGAATATCTCTCACATACACGGGTAAGTAGGAACTGCTGATGTTGGAGTGTGTGATAACAAGGTGTAGAGTTGGAGGAACACAGCAGGCCAGGCAACATCAGAGGAGCAGGAAAGCTGACGTTTTGGGTCTGGACCCTTTTCCTGCTGCTCTGATGCTGCTTGGCCTGCTGTATTCCTCCAGCTCTACACCTTGTTATCACACATACACAAGGTAAGCCATTCGCCTGACCAAGGGTATGGGCCTGAAATGTTGACTTTCCCTCATCTCTGATGCTGTCTGACCTGCTCTAGCCTCACGCCTATAGACTCTCGCTTCCAGCATCTGCAGGCCTTATTGTCTCCAAGCCATTCACCCCATTTAGTTCCGACTAAGGGCCATCAAACCTGAAACGTTAAAACTCTGATTTCTGTCCGCAGCTGGTGCCAGACATGCTTTTCCAGCAACTTCTGTTTTTGTTTCTGATTTACAGCATTTGCAGTTCTTTATGTTCTTATTAAGCAATTCACAGCATTGTGATTGTGCTGCTGTGCTTCTGAAATTCTCTCCAACACCATTCCCATTCTCTACTATTTCCCTTGTAGAGCTGCACATTTTTCATCTTCCATTATTTATCCAAACTCTTTTGCTGTGTGGATACAAAACTGGCTGTCCAATACAAGACAGAGGGTGGGAGTAATTGGAAGGTATTCAGCCTGGAGCTTGGTGACTAGTGGTGTGCCGCAGGGATCTGTTCTGGGACCTCTGCTCTTTGTGATCTTTATAAATGACTTAGATGAGGAAGTGGAAGGGTGAGTTAGTAAGTTTGCCGATGACATGAAAGTTGGTGGAGTTGTGGACAGCATGGAGGGCTGTGTTGTAGGTTGCAACGGGACATTGACTGGATGCAGAGCTGGGCAAAGAAGTGGCAGATGGAATTCAACCCAGAAAAGTGTGAAGTGATTCATTTTGGAAGGTCGAATCTGAATGCAGAATACAGGGTTAATGGCAGGATTCTCGGCAATGTAGAGGAACAGAGGGATCTTGAGGTCCACGTCCATAGATCCCTCAAAGTTGCTACCCAAGTTGATAGGTTTGTAAAGAAGGCGTATGGTGTGTTGGCTTTCATTGGCAGGGGAATTGAGTTTAAGAGCCGTGAGGTTATGCTGCAGCTCTATAAAGCTCTGTTTGGACCACATTTGGAATATTGTGTTCAGTTCTGGTCACCTCATTACAGGAAAGATGTAGAAGTTTTAGAGAGGGTGTAAAGGAGATTTACCAGGATGCTGCCTGAACTGGAGGGCAGGTCTTATGAGGGAGCTAGGGCTTTGTTCATTGGAGCGACGAAGGATGAGAGGTGACTTGATAGAGGTTTACAAGATGATGAGAGGC
>NW_025965735.1:132681-134120 GCF_021869965.1 Rhincodon typus | reverse complement strand
GCTGGAGGAGGTTACAGGGATAGGGAGGGGGTGTAGGGGACTGGAGGAGGGGACAGGGGTAGGGAGGGGGTGTAGGGGCTGGAGGAGGGGACAGGGATAGGGAGGGGGTGTAGGGGACTGGAGGAGGGGACAGGGATAGGGAGGGGGTGTAGGGGCTGGAGGAGGGGACAGGGATAGGGAGGGGGTGTAGGGGCTGGAGGAGGGGACAGGGATAGGAAGGGGGTGTAGGGGGCTGGATAAGTAAGAATGTAATAAATGAGAAAGTGTGGAGCATTACAAAGGCGGGTTTACAATGCTCTGCCTCCCACGCGAGCGGATTAGCCACACAACAATTGGCGAGGTAGGTGGTTAACCTGTGCACAGAATGATCCCACAAACAGCGAAGGGACTTACTCCCAGGTGATCTGTTTGTGGCGGTTGTTCGTTTGGGACGAAGTTGGTCAGGACACCAGGGGGTGAAGTGGGTCTGGAGAGGCTCACGTGAGAGAGCAGGATGGATGCGCTAATAGAGATAAGCAGAGTTGGTTCACTCCCAATCTGTCTGAAACACTATCGTCTCAGGATCGAGGAGGGGTATGATGGTTTAAGCAGTGACCAAGCAAGCCCCAGTGCCGGTCTGACAGGTTTCCATTGCCTCGGTTCATTTCAGTTATGGTGTCTGCTGCTGAAGGATGTTGTGCATTGGACTAGCACCTTTCTCACCCTCCAGCCAGCTGACTGTCGTGGTGCGGGAAACACAGCGGCCTATCTGCGCACAGCAGGATCCCACGAAACACACTGCGATAATCGCCTGCATTTCCGCAACGAGCCTCCAGCCCACGACCTGTTCTCTCCACATGACCTCCTCCAGGGAGATCTGTCAGTGTTTCCTTTCAGAAATAACAGGCCTGCAATGCGTGGATATAAAGGGGGGCCAATACAGTGACTCACCCGTCAGGACAGTCAATACCAGGACAATGCTGATGGTCTTCATACTGCTGCACACTCAGGGACACTTGCAAAACTGAACAGGAACTGCATATAAAAAACAGAGGTTAATAGAATTATGTCGTTATCCGAACAGTGGATTTAAACGTCAGACTGCAAGAATGCAGCACTCCCTCAGCACTGACCCTCCGACAGTGCGGCGCTCCCTCAGCACTGACCCTCCGACAGTGCCCACTCCCTCAGCACTGACCCTCCGACAGTGTGGTGCTCCCTCAGCACTGACCCTCCGACAGTGCCCACTCCCTCAGCACTGAACCTCCGACAGTGCGGTGCTCCCTCAGCACTGACACTCCGACAGTGCCCGCTCCCTCAGCACTGACCCTCCAACAGTGTGGCACTCCCTCAGCACTGACCCTCCGACAGTGCGGTGCTCCCTCAGCACTGACACGCCACCAGTGCCCGCATCCTCAGCACTGACCCTCCAACAGTGCGGTGCTCCCTCAGCACTGACA
>NW_025965735.1:129789-132581 GCF_021869965.1 Rhincodon typus | reverse complement strand
CCCTCCGACAGTGCAGCGCTCCCTCAGCACTGACCCTCCGACAGTGCGGCGCTCCCTCAGTACTTCCACTGGGATGTCTGAATGTTGTGCACACTGATACAGTAAGATAAGACCTGCCTGCATCTTGCCGTTTTGGAATTATACAGTCATAGATTCACACAACACAGAAACACACTCTTCAGTCCAACCAGTCCATGCTGACCATATTCCCAAATAAAAGTAGTCCCACCTGCTTGTGGTTGGCCCATGTTCCCTCCAAACCTTTCCTATTCCTCTTCTTATCCAAATGTCTTTTAAACATTTTAACTGTACGCAGTTCAGCACTTCCTCTGTAAGTTCGTTCCACACACAAACCAGTCTCTGTGTAAAGAAGTTGCCCCTCATGTCGAGTTTAAATCTTTCTCCTCCCACCTCAAATAAGTGCCCCCCTGCTCTTGAGAAAGACTCCAGCCCCATCTTGCCTTTCATGCCCAGCTTTCATTTTCAATTGCTCAGCCACGACCTGACCCTCAAAGACCACGAGTAATCTTATGAATACCCTTCGTCCAGAGCTTGGGACGAGACAAATATAACTCTGGCTCCTCAGCAGTTCTGTCAAGTCATCGCAAATGTTTGCTTTGCAAATAATAAAGCCTTTGATTCAAGTTAAAACCAGAATACTACTTAATTGGATCATCTTAGAATCACAAGTGATATGTAGTGAAAACACTCACCTGTTTAGATTAGCTGGTCTGGAAAAGGCAGAGCAGACACTATGCGAAACCTTTATATAGGCATCGGTCTAAGACGATAAGATATGATGTTGTTCCATTGGAATCCTAAAGTCCGACCTGTTATCTCTTCTCTCACTCTCCATCACCATTTATGACCCCCCCCCGCCTTGTTGTAACTCAAAGGCTAATGTGATTGGCAAAATGATTTGTTTCGCTTAATGAGAGAATTTTAAATTCTTGAAAAGTGTTCTTTGATTATGAGCAGGGCTAAGGTCCTTACAATTGACAATTGAGTGGATGGTATAGCCATGTTCAGAGAGGTTTAAAGTTAGCTTTGAGATTGAGAGGAAAGATATAGTTTACATAATCTCAGTAACACATTTCTCTGCTATTTTTGTGTGTGCTAGTTTGAAAAAGAGTGTTTAATAGCCTTTCAAGGTATTGTTTTAGTGTCTTTGCAGAACAGAGACAACTAGGGGTTCAGGTATATTTTTCTTTGAAGTTTGTGTCACAGGTAGACAGGGCAGTTAAGAAGGTGTTTAGCACGCTTGTCTTCATTGCTCAGACCTTTGAGTATAGGAGTTGGGACGTTATGTTGAGGTTGTACAGGACATTGGTGGGAGCTCTTCTGGAATACTGTGTGCAGTTCTGGTTGCTGTGCTATAGAAAGGGTATTATCAAGCTGGAGAGGGTTGACAAAAGATAGACCAGGATGTTTGTTGGGAATGGAGGGTTTGAGTTATAAGGAGGTGCTGGATAGGCTGGGACTTTTTTCACTGGAGTGTAAGAAGTTGAGGGGTGACCTTCAAGAGTTTTATAAAATCATGAGGGGTATAGATAAGGTGAATGGCAGGTGTCCTTTCCCTGGGGTGGGGGATTTCAAGGCCATTGGGCCTATTTTTAAGGCAAGAGGAGAAAGATTTATAAAAGACATGACGGGCAACTTTTTTACACAGAGGGTGTTTCGTCTGTGAAATTAACTTCCAGAGGAAGTTACAACAGTTAAATAACATTTGGATAAGTTCGTGAATAGGAAAGATTTGGAGGGATATGGGCCCAGGAGCAGGCAGGTGGGACTAGTTTAGTTTGGGATTATGTTCAGTATGGGCTGGTTGGACCAAAGGGTCTGTTTCCGTGCTGTATGAATCTATGTCTCTGCCACAAAAATAGCACCTTTACGCCAATTACTAGTGAGGTGGCCATTGGATGTCAGTTCTGTCTGGGTTTTTCAACACTCTCTCAAGATTGTTCAGACTCATACCAAATGGGCAAGAGAGTCCACTCCTAAAACACCCACTGCTTCTCAGAGAGTCCATGTCGGGGAGAATATCAGGAGCAGGGCTTGAGCCTGAGATCCCCAACTCTGAAGCAGCAGTACTGACCACTTGGCCAAATGCCAACTTTGCACTGAACAGAGGAAAGGAACTGATAAGATACTGGAGCAGAATTAGATCCTTCGGCCCATCGCGCTTACTTTTCCATTCAATCATGGCTGATATGTTTGTTAACCCCATTTTCCTGCCTTCTCCCCGTAACCCTTGATGCCCTTGATAATCAAGAGCCTATCTATCTCTGTCTTAAATACACTCAATGACTTGCCCTCCCCAGCCCCTCTGTGGGAATGTGTCCCACAGATTCACCCCCCTTTGGCTGAAGAAATTCCTCCTTATCTCAGTTCTAAAGGGTCGTCCTTTCGCTCTGAGGCTGTGCCCTCGGGTCCCAGTCTCTCCCACTGATGGAAACATCTTCTCCATGTCCGCTTTATCCAGGCCTCGCAGTATTCTGTAAGCTTCAATCAGATTCCCCCCTCATCCTTCTAAACTCCACAGACCCAGAGTCCTCAACTGCTCCTCATATGACAAGCCCTTCATCCCCAGGATCGTTCTTGTAAACCCCCTCTGGATCCTCCAAGACCCTTCCCTAGATACGGGGCTCAAAGTTGCTCACAATATGCGATCTGACCAGAGCCTTGTACAGCCTCAGCGGATACATCTCTCCTGTTGTATTGTAGACCTCTTGAAATACAAAGAACAAGAACAAAGATCAAAGAAAATTGCAGCACAGGAACAGGCCCTTCGG
>NW_025965735.1:126675-129289 GCF_021869965.1 Rhincodon typus | reverse complement strand
AAATTAAACTCCATCTGCCACCCCTCGGCCCAATGGCCCATCTGATCAAGATCCCCTTGTAGAACATAGAACATAGAACAGTGCAGCACGGTACAGGCCCTTCGGCCCACGACGTTGTGCGGACCTATTATCCTACTGAGAACAAACTACCCTACATTTTACTATCCTCCATGTGCCTATCCAAGAGTCGCTTAAAAGCCTCTAAAGTATCTGACTCCATTACCACTGCTGGCAGCGCATTCCACATGCCAACCACTCTTGTGGTTCAGCCAGGAAATCTTTAAAACGTCTGTGGATGAGCACTTGGAATGTCCTAACACACAAGGCAGTGGGCCCAGTGCTGGAAAGTGGGACTTGTGGATTGAGGGTAGTTTTAATGTCAATGGTCTGAAGGGCCTCTTCTGTATGTTGACTTCTGGGAAGAGCCATGGAAACACAGAAAGCGGGGAGAAAGTCTGCAGGAGTGAGGGAGAAAGAGGAGGGGTAGGGCAGGGAGAGCGAGAACAATTGAGGAGATCTCTCAAAGAGGCTGGAACAGTCACGATGGGCGGAATGGCTTTTGCGTGTTCTGTCAGGTACTCCAATTGTGTAGGAGTACCTGCAAAGTATTCAGACAGACAATAGAAAGTGTCTCAGGAATGACTGAGGATGAATAAAATACCTCGTTAGAGAGGATTTTTAGACTTACCCTTAATTAGCTCAACCTCAAAAGGTTTAAACAAAGTGGGTGCTCATTCCACTGTGTCGACAGGATTTTTGCCATGAAGCAAGCAGGAGACATCTAGTGGCTATACTAAGTAGTGATGGGCTGAATGGTTCAGCTCACAGGCCCTTTACAATGCCCCTAAAAGCTGTGAACCTATCACTCACTGGGGAGGGGGTAGATATTGCCCCCATCCCTAGTTGTCCCCCTTGAGAAAGTGGGGGTGAGCTGCCTTCTTGAACCGCTGCTGTCCCCATGTGCTGTGGGTAGACCCACAATGCCCCCTTAGGGAGGGAATTCCAGGATTTTGACCCAGGAAGGAACGGGGATATATTTCCCAAGTCAGGATGGGGAGTGGCTCGGAGGGGAACTTGCAGGGGGCTGGTGTTCCCATGTATCTGCTGCCCCTTGTCCTTCCAGATGGAAGTGGCCGTGGGTTTGGAAGGTGCTGCCTGAGGATCTTTGGTGAGTTTCTGCAGAGCATCTTGTAGATGGTACACACTGCTGAGACTGAGCGTTGGTGGGGGAGGGAGTGGGATGTTTGTGGATGTGGTGCCAAGCGAGCGGGGGCTGCTTTGTCCTGGATGGTGTGGAGCTTCTTGAGTGTTGTTGGGGCTGCCCCCATCCAGGGCAAGTGGGGAGTATTCCATCCCACTCCTGACTTGTGCCTTGTCGATGGTGGGACAGGCTTTGGGGGGAGTCAGGAGGGGAGTTACTCGCTGCAGGATTCCCAGCCTCTGACCTGCTCTTGGAGCCGCTGTGTTTATGTGGTGAGTCCAGTTCAGTTTCTGGTCAACGGTAACCCCCAGGATGTTGATAGTGGGGGGATTCAGTGATGGGAACACCATTGAATGTCAAGGGGGCGGTGGTTAGATTCTCACTTGTTGGTAAGGGTCATACCCTGGCATTTGTGTGGCATGAATGTCACTTGCCCCTTGTCAGCCCAAGCCTGGATATTGTCCAGATCTTGTTGCATGTGAACACGGCCTGCTTCAGTACCTGAGGAGTCACGAATGGTGCTGAACATCGTGCAACCATCGGCGAACATCCCCACTTCTGACCTTATGGTGGAGGGAAGGTCATTGATGAAGCAGCTGAAGATGGTTGGGCTGAGGACACTACCCTGAGGGACTCCTGCAGAGATGTCCTGGAGCTGGGATGATTGACATCCCACAACCACGACCATCTTCCTATGTGCCAGGTATGATTCCAACCACCGGAGAGTTTTCCCCTGATACCCATTGATTCCAGTTTTGCTGGGAGTCCTTGATGCTGTACTTCATAGACTGTGACTTTGATGTCAAGGACTGTCACTCTCACCTCAGGGTAGAACAGTGTTAGAGTCTCCACAGCTCACCAGCCCTGTACAGACAAGGGGGGAAACCAGGGACACACTGAGATGATGTGGAGAGTGAGAAAAAAGGAGAGACAGACAGAGAGAGAGAGGGAGATATTGAATAAAGACATGAAAGGATCGTTTGCATTTGCGTAGCAGCCTTCAGCAGCACAGGAAGATCCACTTCATGTCTACATGCAGCTCGCAATTTTTTGAAGGGACGCCAATATCGCAATGAAGGCAATTCAGAAGGAAGACTGAGCACAGCAAGATCCCATGAGCACTAAGATAGCAATGACCCACATCACATTCTTTCAGGAATGTTGGCTGAAGCATAGACTTGGGGAAGAGGTCAGAGCTGAAAGGGTCAATTCCTGCTTTTCCAAACTCTATCTGTAATATCCAACGCGACTGTATGCATGGCACACACTGTCTCAGGTTACTATCCTCACAGCACTGACCCTCCGACAGGGCGGCGCTCCCTCAGCACTGACCCTCCGACAGTGCGGTGCTCCCTCAGCACTGACCCTCCGACAGTGCGGCGCTCCCTCAGCACTGACCCTCCGACAGTGCCC
>NW_025965735.1:117123-124623 GCF_021869965.1 Rhincodon typus | reverse complement strand
TTAGGGATGGGCAATAAATGCTGCCTGGTCAGCAACACCTCATCCCGTGAATGAACAAAATAAAGGATAATGAAGGGACTGCAGGAACAGAGAGGGAGAGCTTGGAACATTTGGATTCAGATCTTTGAAGATAGTAAGGCAGATTATGACCAAACCATAATTATATAACGAGATGCGTAACTTGCAAAATCAAGGGTGTATTGACAAAATACTTCGGAATGACTGGTTAGGCCACCGCTGTGTCCCAATTTCATAGATTCATGGAATCCCCACCATGAAGAAAGAGGCCATTGAGCCCATTGACTTGGCACCGACCCTCTGAAGAGCATCCCACGCAGACCCAGCCCATTCCCATAATCCTGCTTGAGGTTTTTCCCATTGGCTAACTCCCAAACCTGGCCTGCACAACACTGGACATGACAGGGCAATGCACTTAATCTCGGGCCCCAAACACTTTTTTTAAAAAGACGTCTGGACTGAAAGAGGGCGTGGACGAGATTTGGTGGAATTTTTTTTCCTCTATTCATTTGTGGGAATGTGGGCGTCGTTGGCTGGGCCCAGCATTTATTGTCCCTGTCCCTAGTTGCTCCCTTGAGAAGGTGGGGGTGAGCTGCCTTCTTGAACTACTACAGTCCCCATGTGCTGTGGGTTGACCCACAATGCCCCTTAGGGAGGGAATTCCAGGATTCTGACCCAGCGACACTGAAGGAACGGCGATATATTTCCAAGTTAGAATGGGGAGAGGCTCGGAGGGGAACACACCAGGGGGTGGTGTTCCCATGTATCCGCTGCCACTTGTCCTTCTAGATGGAAGTGGTCGTGGGTTTGGAAGGTGCTGCCTGAGGATCTTCGGTGAATTTCTGCAGCGCATCTTGTAGATGGTACACACTATGGAGCCAGGGAGACTTGGAGAAGCTGGAATCATCCCCCTCAGAGTGAGGAAAGTTAAGGGGAAAGATTGCACTGTTCATAGAATCCCTACAGTGTGGAAACAGGCCCTTTGGCCCAACATGTCCACACTGACTCTCAGAACATCCCACCCAGACCCAGACCCAGACCCATCCCCCTATAACCCACCTAATCTACACATCCCTGAACGCAATGGGGCAATTTAGTATGGCCAATCCACCCTAACCTACACATCCCTGGGCACTATGGGTAATTTAACATGGCCAATCCACCCTAACCTGCACATCCCTTGGCACTATGGGTAATTTAGCACGGCCAATCCACCCTAACCTACACATCCCTGGGCACTATGGGTAATTTAACATGGCCAATCCACCCTAACCTACACATCCCTGGGCACTATGGGTAATTTAACACGGCCAATCCACCCTAACCTACACATCCCTGGGCACTATGGGTAATTTAGCACGGCCAATCCACCCTAACCTACACATCCCTGGGCACTATGGGTAATTTAGCACGGCCAATCCACCCTAACCTACACATCCCTGGGCACTATGGGTAATTTAGCACGGCCAATCCACCCTAACCTACACATCCCTGGGCACTATGGGTAATTTAGCACGGCCAATCCACCCTAACCTACACATCCCTGGGCACTATGGGTAATTTAGCACGGCCAATCCACCCTAAACTGCACATCCCTGGGCACTATGGGTAATTTAGCATGGCCAATCCACCCTAACCTACACATCCCTGGGCACTATGGGTAATTTAGCATGGCCAATCCACCCTAACCTGCACATCCCTGGGCACTATGGGTAATTTAGCACGGCTAATCCACCCTAGCCTGCACATCTTTGGACTGCAGGAGGAAACCGGAGCACCCGGAGGAAACCACGCAGACACAGGAGAGAATGTGCAAACTCCACAGACAGTCGCCTGAGGCTGGAATCGAACCTGGGTCCCTGGTGCTGTGAGGCAGCAGCGCTAACCACTGAGCCACTGTGAGTGTTGTTGGGGCTGCCCCCATCCAGGGCAAGTGGGGAGTATCCCATCCCACTCCTGACTTGCGCCTTGTCGATGGTGGGACAGACTTTGCGGGGAGTAAGGATGTGAGCTGTGCATAACCATAGTGAGTCAGCAGACAGGTACCCATTCAGAATCACCGGGTGGGGGCTTTCGATCGAGTCGACGACGGAGACACTGTCCCCCAGGGGCAGGTGGGTCAGTCACCAGAGGGACACAGATTGAAGAGGGTCAGGAAAAGGGGCTTGATGGGGGGAGGTGAGTGAGACTAATTGGAGAGATCTTTCAAAGAGCTAGCACAGGGCTGGATGAGCCAAATGGCCTGTTCCCAGCTGGGTGAATCCATGAGAAATGTAAGTAAATGTTACAGTTTCCTTTTCAGGGTCTGAAACCCAGGCCCCGCTCTGATTCCTGCCAGGTTAATCCGAATCCCTGGTGGGTTACAAAGAACATTCGTCTCTAAAGAGTGCATGAGGACAGTGAGAGAGAATGACTTTAATATTTACCCCATGCTTCAGAAACCCACACAGAGCATCCTCACCTTCCAACCACTAACTCGCTTGAGTGAAACAGTGACAAGTACTTGCCTGTTAATTCACGTTGGTTACTACAGTTCAGCTGGGTAACCACTGTCCCTTGATATGCAATAGTGTTAACATCACCAACTGTTCCACTATCAACGGGTTGGGGTTACCATTGACCAGAAACTCAACTGGACCCACCACATTAACACAGCGGCTACAAGAGCAGGTCAGAGGCTGGGAATCCTGCAGTGAGTAACTCCCCTCCTGACTCCCCCCAAAGCCTGTCCCACCATCGACAAGGCACAAGTCAGGAGTGGGATGGAATACTCCCCACTTGCCCCTGGATGGGGGCAGCTCCAACAACACTCAAGAAGCTCGACACCATCCAGGACAAAGCAGCCCCCGCTCGCTTGGCACCACATCCACAAACATCCCACTCCCTCCCCCACCGACGCTCAGTCGCAGCAGTGTGTACCATCTACAAGATGCGCTGCAGAGATTCACCAAAGATCCTCAGGCAGCACCTTCCAAACCCACGACCACTTCCATCTAGAAGGACAAGGGGCAGCAGATACATGGGAACACCAGCCCCCTGCAAGTTCCTCTCCACTCCCCATCCTGACTTGGAAATATATCGCCGATCCGTCAGTGTCGCTGGGTCAAAATCCTGGAATTCCCTCCCTAAGGGCATTGTGGGTCAACCCACAGCACATGGGGACTGCAGCGGCTCAAGAAGGCAGCTCACCCCCACCTTCTCAAGGGGGGCAACTAGGTACAGGGCAATAAATGCTGGGCCCAGCCAGCAATTCCCAAATCCCAACAGCAAATAAAAAAAAACTGTGTGCTGTTTAAAATACAGAGTTTAATGGATTTTACACGCACTAAGGTTTAACGTTAAGTTCGGGAGAATCTTAAGGATGAATACTGATGCCCATGGAATATCTTAAGGCGTTACTTGTGTTTATTTTATGTCACTTCACATGCTGTAGTCCAATGGCTCAGCTGGCATGGTGTCAACTCACTGGGTTTAGGGAATCTTGGCACTAGATGTGAAAGTGCCAACCAACGAGCTGATGTTTCAACGTGTTAAGTACAGGCATGTCAGACTGAATGGCCTCATCCTGTGTCCAATTCCTTATTGCGGACTAGTTGGAAGTAAAGACTTGTGTCCCAGAGAGGGAGTATTTACACCAGACTCTCAACCCTCTCTCTCTCTCTCTCTCTTTAATTTGTCTCCGTTTACTGCTCTGTCTCCCCTCCCCGCAGCACCCTCTCGTCCCTTGATTTCTGTTTTCCTTCTCTCGCTCTCCCGAATTGTGTGAGACCTGGGGCCCCGCTACCCCTTTGATCTCTGATCCAGTGATTACAGGATTCTGGAAGCAACAAGACAGTGTTTCATTAGTGGCAGACTCTAACTGTTAAACACTGGGAGGTGAAGACAAACTCAGGTACCCTTCCTGCAGCCTGCAGGCTACTGGGGTGAGGTGCGAGGAAGCAGAGAACTTTTACCGGATATTTTGGGCGGCACGGTGGGCTCAGTGGTTAGCGCTGCTGCCTCACAGCGCCAGGGACCCGGGTTCGATTCCAGCCTCGGGCAACTGCGTGTGGAGTTTGCACATTCTCCCTGTGTTAGCGTGGGTTCCCTCCAGGTGCTCTGGTTTCCTCCCACAGTCCAAAATGTGCAGGTTACAACAGATTGGCCATGCTAAATTACCCATAGTGCCCAGGGATGTGCAGGTTAGGGTGGATTGGCCATGCTAAATTACCCATAGTGCCCAGCGATGTGCGGGTTAGGGTGGATTGGCCGTGCTAAATTACCCATAGTGCCCAGGGATGTGCGGGTTAGGGTGGATTGGCCATGCTAAATTACCCATAGTGCCCAGGGATGTGCAGGTTAGGGTGGATTGGCCATGGGAAATGTAGGGCTATAGGATTGGTGGGGTTGGAATGCTCTCTTTGGAGAGCTACTGCAGACTGGATGGGCCGAATGGCTTGTTTCCACACGGTGCGGATTCATATGACTCTATTTCCGACATGGCTGCTTGCCTACCAACTGACTCACAGAGTCTCCTGCCCTGTCAGGGAAATGAAAGGGGCACCCATAGACGTGGGCAGCTTCTCCTGGCTGATGGATCTGGCGGTGTTTGTGGGATCATGCTGTGCGTAACCCGGCTGCTGTGTTTCCAACAGCGACTGGAAAGTCGGCAGAAAAACAGGGAAGGCCATTCAGCCCCTCGAGCCTGCTCCACCCATTGAACATGTTCATGGCTGACCGTCCAACTCAGTTCCCTATTCTCACTTCCTCACCCCACCACCACCCTCCCCATACCCTGTGACCCCTTTAGCCCTGAGAATTATATCTTAGACCCTCTTCCAGTGGGCAGAAGATACAAGAGTTTGAAAGAAGAACGGCTTCTTCCCAGCTGTTATCAGACTTATGAAGGGACCTCCCATATATTAGAGGTGATCTTTCTCTGCACCTTCTCTGTAGCTGTAACACTATATTCTCATTCTGTTCTATTACCCTGATGCGCTGATGTAAGGTATGATTTGTCTGAATAGCGCGCAAAACAACACTGTATCTCAGCACGTGTGAGGATAATAAATCAAAATTGGTACAATTACAATGTTTAAAAGACATTTGGATAAGTACATGAATAGGAACGGTTTGGAGGGATATGGGCCAGGAGCAGGCAGGTCGGACTAGCTTAGTTTGGACGCATGGTCGGCATGGACTGGTTGGGCCGAAGGGTCTGATTCCATCCTGTATGACTCTGTGTCAAATCGAGCCAAATATCAAACTCCTTCTTGAGAATAAGCAATGTTTTGACCTCAATCGCTTTCTGTGGCAGAGAGTTCCGAAGGATCCCCCACTCTCTGGGTGAAGAGATTTCTCTTCATCTCAGGCCTACCCCATGTTCTTAGACTGTGACCCCCCCTGGTTCTGGACTCCCCAGTCATTGGGAACATCCTTCCTACATCTGTCATGTCTTGGGGAGGTGATGGTCTAGTGGTATTATCACTGGACTGTTAACCCAAAGACCCAGGAACCATTCTGGGGACCTGGGTTCGAATCCTGACCACGGCAGATGGTGGAATTTGAATTCAATAAATGTCTGGAATTAAGAATCTGATGATGACCGTGAATCCATTGCTGATTGTCGGGAAAAACCCGTCTGGTTCACTAATGCCCTTTAGGGAAGGAAATCTGCCATCCTTACCTGGTCTGGCCTATGTGTGACTCCAGACCCACAGCAATGTGGTTGACTCTTAACTGCCCTCTGGGAAATTATAGGTGGGCGATAAATCCTGTGAATGAATAAAAAGTCCTGTTAGAATATTATAGATTTCTGTGCCATTACCCACTCATTCCTATCCCTGGACTCCCCCAGTCCAGTGGATATAACCCTAACCGATTAACAGATATTAGCCCCACCATCTGAGAAATCAGTCCGCCAGTGCATTTTGGGGTGACCCATGATTGTGAGCGGCGCTATAGAAATGCACCTTTCCTCTTTCATCGTTGGTGTGGGATCTTGTTGTACATCCCATTGAGCCCTGGCCCTCATGCGAGAAGGCGAATTCTCTTTTTTTACGGCAATAACGGGCAAACACCCATGAGCAACTAAACATGGTCTTCAGGGAGGAGGCAGTGAAGACTCTGGGCAGCGTAGGCCTCAGGCCTTGGAGTACCACCTTTCTCAGCCCTGTCCCGGCCTAGAAACACCTCCATTTTAAATTAAACTACATGAAGTGCCTCAACCTGAACGCTACCCACAGGTAGTAAGGTCGTGAGACTCCCTACACGAACAACTAGCACTGGGAGACGCAGTTTTAAGACAAAGAGATCTCCCTTTTGAGACGGACAATCTTTTTGAACAAACTTTTCTCCTCTGTCAGGAGATCATGAGTCTGCAAAACGCTGTCCCCCAGAGGGTGGTGGAGACTAGATCAATGAAGATACTCTGGGGAGTTGGGGGCCTTAGATTCCATGGTTACGGTGAGGGAGGTGGTGGTGGTGGGGCGTGATGACGGGGTCGAGCAGACAGGGAAATGTAGCTAACACCACAATCAGATTAGATTACAGCATAGTGGCGCGCAGGCCCGAGGGGCCAAATAGCTTACTCCAGCCCCGAGGGTGATTTGAAGATGAGAATTTATTTTTAAAAACGGGGTTCGGGGGGAGGATGGAACTGTATCCGGAAAGGGAGCGGGCTGAGGGAGCAAACACTACAAAGCCTAAGGCCTACTCCCATCACTCCCTCCTGGAGACCGTGTTCAGCCACTAAGAGGCAGGAGACAATTCATCTTTTCTTCTGACAGTTTATAATCATTTTATAAATAAAAAGAAGAAAAGGTTATTTGCAAAGGGTGTACTTAAAGGCGGATGAGCAAGTGGTGTCCCAGCCCTAGGCCTTCCTGCAATCAGTACGCAACAGCGATAATTAGGGAGAGCCGTTTAGTGGCACCGCCCAGTTACAAAGACAAATACAGTCGATGAGTCTTCATTAATGCGATAAATATAACCGCGTTGTGTGCCATTCTGACCCTGGGTCATGCAGACTGCTGCACAGTCCAGCCATCAACAGGCAAGGATTCAATATCTGAGGAAATTTCGCCATTACAAAGGAGCCTGGCTGTAGGCCCCAAGCGTAAAATCTGACACAGCCACACCACGGAATCCCAAACCCTCAAACTCTCGGTATCCCTGGAGCCGGTGGGATTCGGTCTGGGAGTAGCGGTGGGAACTCCTGTATCCGCAGTGCCAGCGACACTGCCCTGGTCATCAGCTGCGAAAGTCCTCGACCAGATCGTTGTTACCTTCAGCTGGCACGATCCCATCTCACTCCGGTCACTAACACCTCCACGGTCCAGAACCCAGACTCACATCAGGCCCTCTTCACCCTCACCCCCCTCCCGAGTACTGGTCTACAATGGCCGGTGGACTGGCATTGACCGCATTCACAATCCCACCTTAGTTTCTTCCACTCTTTACACCCCCTCCCTATCTCTGTAACCTCCTCCAGCCCCTACACCC
>NW_025965735.1:115490-116623 GCF_021869965.1 Rhincodon typus | reverse complement strand
TGATGCTGCTTGGCCTGCTGTGTTCATCCAGCCCTGCACCTTGTTGTCTCGGATTCTCCAGCATCTGCAGTTCCTACTATCTCTGATTCAACATCCTTGTAAACCTTTTTGGAACCCTTTCAAGTTTCACACTATCCTTCCTATAGCAGGGAGACCAGAATTGAATGCAAATGCAGGGAGCTCTTGGAGGCTAACTCTCAAAACAGCACGTGCTGTTGGAAACATCAGAAATTTAATGACAGAATGAATCAGCAAAGTAAGGCTGTTAGACACAGATGGAAACAGAGATAATGCTGCCTAGAATAAAGTGTGAAAGAGGAGGATGGGAATTGAAGTTAGTCATGTCGGGAAGTAGACAGAGTCCAGACAACACGAACTAAACAAACCGCTTTGGCAGATTCCGGAGAAACGGGAAGGTTTACAAGCACAAAAGGTTAAGGACCAGGCAGCAGGAGAATTGACAGATTTAATCACAGGACAACCACAGCTTCCAACAGGAGTTACAGCCAAATGGGATGTGGGTTAAGAGGCAATAGCTGATAAGGCAGCAAGCTATTTGCTGGCAGGAATTTCAGGGGAATGGCCAATGGTGTCAGACATGGACCAAAGGGTAAAAATCTGCATCAGAATGGAACACCAGGAACTGGACCTTTAAAAGATCAATCACAGAACAAGATGGCACAGAACTGTACCATGGACACTTCCAGACACAGAGACTTCAGTGGGAATGCTGCACAGATTCCACTATTAACCAGGGATTGCCCAAGTTGGATGAACTTCATTACTTAAGGGTTTGCATTTTGGTTTCTACAGACAATAACATTTAAACAAATGTTTCAGCACTTGATTGTCTAAGAAACTTCTGAATACGTCACCAAATTAAAGGGAACTTAATCATTTATGATGATTAAAACAAACTCTCCCAAATACTCCCTCAGCACTGACCCTCCGACAGTGCCCACTCCCTCAGCACTGACCCTCCGACAGTGCAGCACTCCCTCAGCACTGACCCTCCGACAGTGGGGTGCTCCCTCAGCACTGACCCTCCGACAGTGCCCACTCCCTCAGCACTGACCCTCTGACAGTGCCCACTCCCTCAGCACTGACCCTCCGACAGTGCGGCACTCCCTCAG
>NW_025965735.1:114204-114990 GCF_021869965.1 Rhincodon typus | reverse complement strand
CACACACACACACCAGCGCTGTAATAATAGGACACACACACACACACACTACAGCGCCTGTACTGACAGGACACACACACACACACAGACTACAGTGCCAGTACTGACAGGACACACACACACACACAGACTACAGTGCCTGTACTGACAGGACACACACACACACACACACACACACAGAGACTACAGTGCCTGTACTGACAGGACACACACACACAGACTACAGCGCCTGTACTGACAGGACACACGCACGCGTGTGCACACACACACATGCTACACCGCCTGTACTAACAGGATGTACACACATAGGCTACAGCACCTGTACTAATATTCTGATACCGTCTCCAGGGGAACCAGACAGGCCCGTTCTATCAGCCCGGAACCAAATAGAAGGGAATTCCTATCGGATCTACTTTGAGGATGTTGAGAGCGGAGACAGTCCGATCCTGAAATACAACATCAGGTACAGAGAGGTGAGTATCGAGGGCACACACAGGCATCACATTCAATCTCCAACACCAGGGAATTGTCAGGAATTCTGAATCCCTCAATCTCCAAACATTGACTCCAGACTTTTCCTGAACTATTGTCCCTGTCCCTTAGAGTTTTGATGAGGGACAGTGTAGAGGGAGTTTCACTCTGTATCTAACCCCATGCTGCCCCTGTTCCTGGGAGTGTTTGATGTGGGGAGAGGGGGGACCAGTGTAGTAAAGGCCTTAATTTTAGTTCCCCAACCTTTCCCCTCGATTCCCCAACTAATCCAGAATCTCTCAATCTTGGCCTTAA
>NW_025965735.1:113989-114104 GCF_021869965.1 Rhincodon typus | reverse complement strand
CCCCTCCCCCCCCAACTCTGGGGGAAAAAGCCTCATACTTCCTACTCCATCCATGCCATTCACAATCTTATAACCTTCTATCTGGTCGCCCCTCAACCTCCTGCGTTCCAGTGAA
>NW_025965735.1:112519-113889 GCF_021869965.1 Rhincodon typus | reverse complement strand
CCTGGTAAACCTTTTCTGTACCCTCTCCAAAGCATCCACATCCTTCTGGTAATGTGGTGACCGGAACAGTATGCAATATTCCAAGTGTGTCTTAACTAAAGTTCTATAAGGCTGCAGCATAACTTGTCTGTCCTTATACTCAATGCCCCTTCCAGTGAAGGAAAGCATACCATTGGCCTTGAGATAACAAGGTGTAGAGCTGGATGAACACAGCAGGTCAAGCAGCATCAGAGGAGCAGGAAGGCTGACGTTTCGGGCCTAGACCCTTCATCAGAAATCATGCCATTGGTCTTTTTTACTGTCTTAACTACCTGCGTTGCCACCTTCAGTGACCTGTGGATCTGCACACCCAGATCCCTCTGCATATCGATACTCCAAAGGCTACTTCCATTCACTCTATAACTTCCACCTGTACTTGACCTTCCAAAATGCATCTCGTTCTCCCAAATCACAAATACACTCCATGCAAAGTTATCCCCCTCTTTTGAAAGCAGTTTTGCATTTTAACTCCTTTTTCAGTCCAAGGCCTGATATTAAGTCAGTGTGATTTATTTTCTAGTGCCCTCACTCTCTCGATCTCTCTCTGCAGGAGCAAGCTTCTCATTGGCTCAATGACAGGGTCAATGCGACTGATTACTACTTACTGAAGAATCTCAAATGGGGGACACATTACCACGTCGAAGTCGAAGCTGAAAACGAGATCTCTGTATCAAAGCATCGGCTGATAAACTTCACTACTCCTGAGGATCCACATCCGCCTCTCCCTGGTATGTCCTGTGAAGTGTTTGTCCTCAACAGATCGCACAGTCTATCCTTTCCAAGGATTGTTGAAATGAGGCGAACTTATGCAGGTCAGCATTGATCTGTCAAGGGACAGCCTCGAGGAAGGGGGCTGAATGGCCTCCTGCTGTTCCTGTGTAACACACTGGGGAAGGGGGCTGAATGGCCTCCTGCTGTTCCTGTGTAACAGGCTGGAGGAGGGGGGCTGAATGGCCTCCTGTTCCTGTGTAACAGGCTGGAGGAGGGGGGCTGAATGGCCTCCTGTTCCTGTGTAACACGCTGGAGGAGGGGGCTGAATGGCCTCCTGCTGTTCCTGTGATTGTCCTAATGAGGGTTTTGGATTTGCAGTGAATTCCGCGATTGGGGACAACACCAAGCTCGGCACCGGAGGGATTATTGGGATCATCCTGGTGATTTTCCTGGTGGCATTTGCAGCAGTGGATGTGGCCTGTTACTATACCAACCGGTGTGGAATCCTCATGTGTATTGCTGTCAACGTCCTTGGCAGGCAGGACCCTGGGGCAAAGAGGCTGGACCAGGAGGTGGGGGTCAGTGTGGTCAGGTGAGCAACCAGGGGTGGGGAGGGGAGG
>NW_025965735.1:112055-112419 GCF_021869965.1 Rhincodon typus | reverse complement strand
CGAGGGAGCGCCGCGCTGTCGGAGGGTCAGTGCCGAGGGAACGCCGCGCTGTCGGAGGGTCAGTGCCGAGGGATGTGTCGGAGCTCCAGCCTGATGCACTGTCCTGTCTGTTTGTGGTTCGCAGGGTGAAGGGACATGGTAACCTGACAGATTCCCTTGAGGTCCAGAAAATTAAAACCAAGAGATCGAGTGACAAGTTACCCCTCACCAAATCTGAGTAGGTTGGAACATATTGTCCATGTCCTCTCCCTCCAAACACTCCCTTTTCCATCTGCTCCCACTCAGGCACCGCCTGTCGGGTTACAACAACAACTCGCTGTGTTAACAAACAAATTCTCCTCCTACTCCCCCCTTCCCCAGTCCC
>NW_025965735.1:110603-111780 GCF_021869965.1 Rhincodon typus | reverse complement strand
GGGGGGGGATGGTCACTGAATATATTCAAGGGTCAAGGCTGGCCACATTTTGATTGAGGTGAGGGAGAGATGAGTGTTGAGGGGGGCTGCCTGAGGGGTTGGGGGGGGGAGGGGTTGGGGGGGGGAATGGAGGAAGGGAGAGGTAGGGCAGTGGATATGAGGCTGCAATGAGATCAGCCATTGACCAGAGAGGTAGCAGGATGGATGGGCCGAACGGCCAATTCTTCGCTTGAAGAATGTGGGATGGCATTGACCTTCTATCTTTTCTTCTGTTTTTGTTTTGTTTCAATCTGGCAAATCCAGGACTGCGCCTGTGCAGGGCAGTGCAGTGAACCAGCTCTGAGAGACTGTCTTCATCCTTCTCCGACCCTTCCTCCATCCCACTGAGTGTCCCCTCACCTTCGCACCCACCCACCCATCCTCCTGTCTCTCTCCCTGTCCCCGTCCCCTCAGTGCCTGCTGAATGGAGGAGACGCCAACAGGAACCAATGGGATGTCTGAGCAACCAGCAAGGAATTGTTAAAGTCAGCAACCCCTTCTCCTCTGGCTCCCTCTGTCTCTCCCTCCATCCCTCACTCACCGGGGGGGGGGCGCAGGGGGAGCTGACTGGGCGGTGATCGGGATTCTTTGAGTCTGAAACGATTCCAGAGACTGACTGACTCTTTTTTTAGCCTTGGAAACCAGGCCTTGACACTAGGCCTCGCCGGCAGCCATTTTGTTTGAGTAACTAGACTGGATCCCTTTTCAAACTCAGCCTCGGCTGTCCCCTGGCTTGGTCAGAAACTATTACCCACCAACACCACCCGGGAGGGGCACTTTGTGAAGAGTGGCCACAACGTCTACCTGCATTTATGGAGCACCTGTCGGCAACCACATTCCCCAGACGGGTCTCCAACCCCATCAGTCAGTCAATGGCGAGCCAATCAACAAACGCGATACTGTGGGGAAGGAGAAGATCGGCCAATGGAGTCCCGTTTGAACGAAATTCTTTCGGGATGATGGACAGAGAGGCAACTCCTGAGCTCAGGACCCCAGGCAGCTAAAGGCACGGCCCCCAGTGGCGGAGTGAAGGGAACTGGGGGGATGCTAGAGAGGCTGAGATCGGAGGGTGTTACAGAGATAGGGAGGGTGTGTAGGGGCTGGGGGAGGTGACAGAGATAGGGAGGGGGTGTAGGGG
>NW_025965735.1:108683-110103 GCF_021869965.1 Rhincodon typus | reverse complement strand
GGGACAGAGAGAGACACAGGGACAGAGAGAGACACAGGGACAGAGAGAGAGTGAGAGACAGAGAGAGAGACAGGGACAGAGGGAGACAGGGACAGAGAGAGAGACAGGGACAGGGAGACAGAGAGAGACAGAGAGGGACAGAGAGACAGAGGGACAGAGAGACACAGGGACAGAGAGAGACAGGGACAGAGAGACACAGGGACAGAGAGAGAGACAGGGACAGAGAGAGAGACAGGGACAGGGAGACACAGGGACAGAGAGAGAGAGAGAGAGAGACAGGGACAGGGAGACACAGGGACAGAGAGAGGGACAGGGACAGAGAGAGGGACAGGGAGAGAGAGAGAGACAGGGAGAGAGAGAGAGACAGGGAGACAGAGAGAGACAGAGAGAGACAGAGAGGGACAGAGAGACACAGGGACAGAGAAAGACAGGGACAGAGAGAGAGACAGGGACAGAGAGAGAGACAGGGACAGAGAGCCACAGGGACAGAGAGAGAGACAGGGACAGAGAGAGAGACAGGGTCAGAGAGACATAGGGACAGAGAGTCACAGGGGCAGAGGCAGAGAGAGTGAGAGAGAGACAGACACACACAGGGACAGAGAGACACCGGGACAGACAGAGACACAGGGACAGAGAGACACCGGGACAGAGAGAGAGACAGGGACCGAGAGAGAGACAGGGACCGAGAGAGAGACAGGGACCGAGAGAGACAGGGACAGGGAGAGAGAGACAGGGACAGGGAGACAGAGAGAGACAGAGAGGGACTGAGAGAGACACAGGGACAGAGAAAGACAGGGACAGAGAAAGAGACACAGGGACAGACAGAGAGACAGGGACAGAGAGAGACAGACAGGGACAGGGAGAGAGAGACAGGGACAGAGAGAGAGACACAGGCTCAGAGAGAGAGAGACAGGGACAGAGAGAGACAGGAAGAGAGAGAGACAGGGACAGAGAGAGGGACAGGGAGAGAGAGAGGGACAGAGAGAGTGAGAGAGACAAAGAGGGACAGAGAGACACAGGGACAGAGAGAGACACAGGTACAGAGAGAGACACAGGGATAGAGAGAGACACAGGGACAGAGAGAGACAGGGACAGAGAAACACAGGGACAGAGAGGGAGACAGGGACCGAGTGAGACAGGGACAGAGAGACACAGGGACAGAGGGAGACAGGGACAGAGAGAGACACAGGGACAGAGAAAGACAGGGACAGAGAAAGACAGGGACAGAGAAAGACAGGGACAGAGTGAGAGAGACAGGGACAGAGAGAGAGAGACAGGGACAGAGAGAGAGAGACAGGGACAGAGAGAGACAGGAAGAGTGAGAGAGAGAGACAGGGACAGAGAGACACAGGGACAGAGAGAGAGACACAGGGACAGAGAGAGAGACACAGGGACAGAGAGAGACACAGGGACAGAGAGA
>NW_025965735.1:107252-108183 GCF_021869965.1 Rhincodon typus | reverse complement strand
TCTCTGTCCCTGTCTTTCTCTGTCCCTGTCTTTCTCTGTCCCTGTCTTTCTCTGTCCGTGTCTTTCTCAGTCCCTGTGTCTCTCTCTGTCCCTGTGTCTCTCTGTCCCTGTGTCTCTCTCTGTCCCTCTGTCTCTCTGTCCTTGTGTCTCTCTCTGTCCCTATGTCTCTCTCAGTCCGTGTGTCTCTCAGTCCCTGTCTCTCTCTGTCTCTCTGTCCCTGTGTCTGTCTCTCTGTCCCTGTGTCTGTCTCTCAGTCCCTGTGTCTCTCTCAGTCCCTGTCTCTCTCTGTCTCTGTGTCTCTCTGTCCCTGTCTCTCTCTCTCTCTGTCCCTGCCTCTCTCTGTCCCTGCCTCTCTCTCTGTCCCTGTGTCTCTCTCAGTCCCTGTGTCTCTCAGTCCCTGTCTCTCTCTGTCTCTCTGTCCCTGTGTCTGTCTCTCTGTCCCTGTGTCTCTGTCTCAGTCCCTGTGTCTCTCTCTGTTCCTGTGCCTCACTGTCCCTGTCTCTCTCTGTCGCTGTGTCTCTCTCTCTCTGTCCCTCTCTCTGTCCCTGTCTCTCTCTCTGTCCCTGTGTCTCTCTGTCCCTGTGTCTCTCTCTGTCCCTGTGTCTCTCTCTCTGTCCCTGTGTCTCTCTCTCTGTCCCTGTGTCTCTCTGTCCCTGTCTCTCTCTCTCTCACTCTTCCTGTCTCTCTCTGTCCCTGTCTCTCTCTCTCTGTCCCTGTCTCTCTCTCTCTGTCCCTGTCTCTCTCACTCTGTCCCTGTCTTTCTCTGTCCCTGTCTTTCTCTGTCCCTGTCTTTCTCAGTCCCTGTGTCTCTCTCTGTCCCTGTCTCCCTCTGTCCCTGTGTCTCTCTGTCCCTGTCTCACTCGGTCCCTGTCTCCCTCTCTGTCCCTGTGTTTCTCTGTCCCTGTCTCTCTCTGTCCCTGTGTCTCTCTCT
>NW_025965735.1:105767-106752 GCF_021869965.1 Rhincodon typus | reverse complement strand
CTCTCACAAACAGACACACTTAATCACGCACACACACGCATTACACACACACACAGACACACACACGAACACACACACAGCCCAGGAGAAACTGTAGGGGTTTGGATTTCATGACTGATCACCCTCAGTACATTATAAATATCTGGTCAAGTTCTCACAGAACCCACTCTGAAGAGAGAGAAAACGTGGGTGTGTTTGTCTTTAGTCCACAGGATGTGTTTGGCCGTGATTGTAATGCGGTCAGTCAGGTGGATCTGATAGAAGCTGAGTTCCCTGATTGGGCCTGTTATTCTGGTTCCAATCAGGGAGCCCTGGCTGACAGTTATAAACAGGAGGGTCGGGGTTCTGTTTACCCCGAGAGCCGGCTCTGAGGAGCTGGTTCGGCGCCAAGGACTCTTTGCATGTAAATAAAGGGTGACATGGTGACTGTTTAACGGTTTCTGTGGAATTAGTCCACACCACCTCGGCCTACATCCCTCAATGCCCAGACTAAAAAGACAGCCATTTCTTTAGCAAAACAGAGAGAGGAGGATTTTCCCTGGCAACTTACAAAGGTTTCAGACTCTTAATTCAAGAATTTTGTTTTCATTGAATTCACACTCCACAGTCTGCCGCGGTGCCCAGAACAGGCCCTCGGTCTCTGGTCGAATCACCTGACCGCTAGGCCTTCACACAGCTCTTCACTAGGCCCAACAGAAACAGCGATGGGGAATGGGATGTTGGTTTGGAAGGTGCTGCAGCATCTCTGTGACCTGTTTGCCTCAGTGTGAGATGCCCACTGTGTCAGTGAGAATTGAAACCCACCCAACTCCCCCCGCCTCCCGTTTCCTGCTCGGACTGACAGGGTCGTCTGTTCTCTCCACAGGACGAGCTGACACCTCTTCACTGTGCGGCAAGAAATGGCCACGTTCGCATCGCCGAGATCCTTCTAGATCGCAACGCCCCCATTATGGCTAAGACCAAGGTACATAGGGCTCGCTCCTGC
>NW_025965735.1:104695-105072 GCF_021869965.1 Rhincodon typus | reverse complement strand
TCCTCACTGACCCCTCTGCTGGTATTCTCAGTGACCCCTCTGCTGGTCTCCTCACTGACCCCTCTGTTGGTCTCCTCACTGACCCCTCTGCTGGTATTCTCAGTGACCCCTCTGCTGGTATTCTCAGTGACTCCTCTGCTGGTATTCTCAGTGACCTCTCTGTTGGTATTCTCACTGACCTGTGTGCTTGCTTGTTGCCCTAGTCGCCCTGTGTACTGTAGAATGGCCTTTCTCCGATCCACATGGCTGCTCAGGGTGAACACCTGGACTGTGTGCGCCTCCTGCTCCAGTACGAAGCGGAAATCGATGATGTGACCCTGGATAACCTGACCCCTCTACACGTGGCTGCTCATTGTGGGCACCACAAGGTAGCCCGC
>NW_025965735.1:100495-104087 GCF_021869965.1 Rhincodon typus | reverse complement strand
TGTTCCGGACGATTTTGCCTCCATTTTATGGATTCAGGTTTGGCGGGGGCGCAGAGTGGGGTTGAGCTTCCACTGCTCTTGACCCAGGAGGCTCTGTGCCCCTCCAGGACAGAGCTTCCCGTGCCCACCCACCCTTCCATGGTCATCGGAACCCTCTCCGCAGGGGATGGAGGGGGTGGCATGGTGCCTCGGGGTCGGAGGGGGCGTGGTGGTCGGCACTACCGGTCAGTGCCTGAGGCTGTCCCTTCGGTTGGTGACCCTGACGCCTGTCCTTCTCGCTGTGCCCTCCCCCAGAACGGCTTCACCCCGTTACACATCGCCTGCAAGAAAAACCATGTCCAACTGATGGAACTACTGCTGAAACATGGAGCTTCTCTCGAGGCTGTCACTGAGGTAAAAACATTTTCCACGCGTCCCGCTGCACCGATCCATTTCCAGCTCTCACACCGTTCCGAGAGTGTCCCCCCTCACCACCTCACTGGCTTCAGCCATCAGGGATTTGGATCACCATATTCCAGGAGTGGGCAACGTTCCCGAGATGTGGGGACGGTTGGGGGCGCTGCCATTTTGAATTGGGTTGGGGTAGGGAGTGGGCGGAGTGCGATGTGTCCTCACCCGGAGAGTTGGTTGGGGAGAAGCCTGTGGAATTCCCGGCCACAGAAAGCTACCGAGGTCAGAACATTGAATGTTTTCAAGAAGGGGTTGGGTATGGCTCCGGGGCCGAAAAGGGTTCACAAAGCGTTGTATGAAATGGTGGAGCAGGCAGGGGAGAGGGCTGAATGGCCTCGTCCTGCTCCTGCTTTCCCTGTTCCTGTCGATGAAGAGCAAGAGGTGAACGTATGAAATAGAAGCAGCAGTAGACCATCCGGCCCGTCATATCTGCTTCACCATTTAATAAGATCATGGCTGACGTTTTTGTGAACTCAGCTCCACTTACCTACCCGCCCACCATAACCCTTAATTCGTTTACTGTTCAAAACTCTATCTTTGCAATAAAAACATTCAGCGAGGTAGCCCAACGGCTTCGCTGGGCGGGGAATTCCACAGGTTCACAGCCCTTTCTGGTGAAGGAGTTCCTTCTCAGCACAGTCCTAAATCTGCTCCCCCCTTATTTTGAGGCTACATCCCCTAGTTCTAGTTTGACCCGCCAGCGGAAACAACCTCCCTGCTTCCACCTTATCTATTCCCTTCATAATTTTATATCATTATATAAGATCCCCCCTCATTCTTCTAAATTCCAATGAGTGTAGTCCCAGTCTCTCCCCATAAGTCAACCCTCTCAATTCCGGAATCAACCTAGTGACCCTCCGCAGCAACAAGGGGGTGGGGAACCTTGTCACACCGCACTGGGCTGGCACATTCCAAATCGCCTCCCGCTATTCCCAGAGTGGGAACACAAGTCAAAAAGTTTAGAGCAAATGTGTCCTGTTCCCAAACAGACACAAATGATCAGACACCGACTGAGAGAAAAACATGGACCTCATTTTTGAACTGAGCAAGAATGACTATTTATTGCAAGTAATTAGACTCTAGCTACACAAACAATTGTAAACCTTCGACATATAATACTCATTAAAACTCTATTCCCCTTATAGATTCCCCCTTACACACAGACAGTGTAAATTTTGGACAATTGGGGAAAAACTGGAAAGACAGTTCAGTAGTTTTTGTTCCCAAGTACTGTTGTTGAGATGATCCTTATGACTTTTCTGCTGTTCACTGCATTATTTTTCTCTGATTTCTTTCAATGGTTAGTGAGAGAATAAAAAAGAGGTTTGTACAATTACGAGTAGAATCTCTATCTTCACAGTTATAAGCCACAGCATAGGACAACTATTGCAAAAAAAAGATTTTCTTCAGGTTTACGACTGCAGAGATCAGAGATACCACTCCTGACCTGCTGTTCCATATCACAAACTGGCCTTCTGAGCTGATTGAGGCCTACCGACAGTCTCACACCCCTCAGGACGGGCAGGGACTGGTACCATGATGCTCCAATTAATCCCCTCTGCCCAAACTGGGAAGCTGCCTCTCTCAGAGCTGACCTCACAGCGACTCACAGAACAGGACTTGTCCCCGTCCTGTCAAGGCATCACAAGGTTGGGGCAGTTAACGCCATCCTTTTGCCACACGATCAGATGTGCACAGAATGGACTTGATACCATCCTGTGTCTCCTGTGAAAACGCTGGTCTCAGTGCTGTCTGTGTGTTAAATGTGTAACTTCACCCATTGGGTATGTTAGATGAAACCAATTCCCAACCAGTGTGTTAGACATGCTCACCTGTGACCTGTGACATGTCTCTGTGTGTGTTTCTGTTCCTATGCCTCACTCTCTCTCTCTCTATCTGTTTCTCTGTCTCTGTCTGTCTCTCCCTGTCTCTCTGTTTCTGTCTCTCTCTCTCTCTGTCCATGTCTGTCTGTCCGTGTCCCTCTCTCTCTCTGTCTTGCTATCCCTGTCTGTCCCCCCCTGTCTCCCCCCCCCCCCCGCCGTCTCTCTCTCTGTCCCTGTCTCTCTCTCTGTCCCTGTCTCTCTCTGTCCCTGTCTCTCTCTCTGTCCCTGTCTCTCTCTCTCTGTCCCTGTCTCTCTCTGTCCCTGTGTCTCTCTCTGTCCCTCTCTCTCTCTCCGTCCCTCTGTCTCTCTCTCCCTCTCTCTCTCTGTCCCTGTCTCTCTCTCTGTGTCCCTGTCCCTCTGTCCCAGTGTCTCTCTGTCCCTCTCTCTCTCTCTGTCCCTGTCTCTCTCTGTCCCTGTCTCTCCCTCCCCCCACCCCACCCCCGCCTCCCTCCCCCTGCCCCCCACCGTCTCTAACTCTGTTTGTTTTGCAGTCGGGGCTAACCCCGCTGCATGTTGCTGCCTTCATGGGGAACCTGAACATTGTCACCAAGTTACTGCAGCATGGTGCCTCTCCGAACGTCTCCAACGTGGTGAGTGTCCGACTGGCTGGTGGGTTGGGGGTTGGGGGGGTGGGGGTGTACTGTGCTCACCGTCTGTTTGTCTATAAAACCTTACCCTGGCACCCTGCCACTGCCCTCCCACCGGTTAACCCAGCGCGCCATTGCTTGTGTCCCTGTGCCCTTCGACGCCAACACCACCGCCACCATGAGTGGTCCTACAGCTCTCGGCCCCTGTCCTGACCCGAAGGTAGATTTCCCGGGAACGGAGAGGCACTGAACGTCCACACCATGTTGCCGTGGTCTCCCGGAGATTGACCGTACCCGCTGCCAGACCACCCTGGTGAGTCAGTAACCCTGCCCATCGACTCCATCCCTTCCACCAGAGACGTCACCCTTCCCGGGAATTCCCACCGCTTCCCTGTTCCAAACTGGACAGTGCCAGGTCAGGTCCTACTCTGAACAGAACCAGGCACATCCCCGCGCCCCCGCCACCCACTCCCAAGGTGACTCTGGGATGTACAATACACACGAGATGTTCTCAGCCGGCCACCCGTGGCCCTTCTGGCTCTGCCTGGCCTAGCTGCCTTGGCCATCGATCCAGTGGTCAACCACTCACTGACCTCCTCCCTACTGAGTGTGGTGCCTCGGCCGGACATCACGGCACAGTGTGTGCCCTCTTTGGGCACAGCTCGGGTGAGG
>NW_025965735.1:98566-99995 GCF_021869965.1 Rhincodon typus | reverse complement strand
GGGAGGTGTGGGAGGGATGGGGGGAGGGGGAAGGACAGTGCATTTAAGGCAGTGTGAACTTTTGTGCCGGGTTTGGATCCTAACAGTGACCTGACAACCCATCGCCCGTGAAATGCGTAACCGCGTCTGGCGAGCCTACAACAGCGGTTCCAATATTTACGCCCCTCCCCCTTGGTCGGGTCTCTCTCTGTCCGAAAGTCGTCTGGCATCCATCAAGGAACTTCCGTCTCCTCGGATCCGGTCACAGAGATGCAGGCCAATACCCTGGGGACGAGGAGGGAGAGTCAAGGTGAGTTTCGGAACCTCGTTGGAGCCGCCGAACAATATCGGCTTCTGGTGTAGTGGCATCGGGGGACGATGGCCAACTCCACATTCAACAGAGAGGGCTCAAACGTGAGGGGTGGGTGGAAGTGAGGCGGGGAGGGAGCCAGGGAGGTTTTTGGGGTGCAGTGCAGAGAGCAGTAGCCCCGTTTCGTGGGTTCTCGTTGTCTTTCGGGCTGACGAGTGGTAGTTCAATGACGAGAGGTGAGGGGGGAGGGATAGGTTTTGACAGTGGGCTAGGAAGGGGCCAGAATGGCCCCAGTTCTAAAGGCAGCGGCAGGAGGATTCAGGGAGTCGCGAATGGTGTCTCCAAACACGGCAGGGTGAGCCATTGGCACGGGTCAGCGCAGAGAGGCGTTTGAGAATCGGGAGGATGGGGGGGAACGGGATGGGCTGAATGGCCTATTCTACAGAGGGTGAGGGGGTTGGTGGTCCATGTGCGTCGCTCTGCAAAGACTCAGCGCAGGGACAGCACGGGGTCAGACACAACTCAGCAAAGCAAACTGAGCCCTGGGCTTCAGGAGTAGTGGCGGGGGGGCCCGAAATCAAATGTCGGGCATACATGCTCGTGGGGTGTGCGGGTGAGGACCCCGACCTGAGGTTGCGGGCCACATGTTGCGACGCACAAATCAATCCCATCGCGGCGCACGAGAGAGAGAGAGGGAGAGAGAGAGAGAGGAAGAGAGACAGAGAGGGAAAGAGAGAGAATGAGAGACAGAGAGAGGGAGAGAGAAAGAGAGCGGGAGAGAGAGAGAGAATGAGAGAGACATAGAGAGAGAGGGGGAGAGAGAGACATAGAGAGAGATAGAGAGACGTAGAGAGAGATAGAGAGACGTAGAGAGAGATAGAGAGATAGAGAGACGTAGAGAAAGATAGAGAGACATAGAGAGAGATAGAGAGACATAGAGAGACAGAGACATAGAGAGACATAGGGAGAGATAGACAGAGATAGAGATAGACAGAGATAGAGAGAGGTAGAGAGAGAGAGAGATAGAGAGACATAGAGAGAGATAGAGAGACATAGAGAGAGATAGAGAGACACAGAGAGACATAGAGAGAGATAGAGAGACATAGAGAGACAGAGAGACATAGAGAGATATAGAGAGAC
>NW_025965735.1:97520-98556 GCF_021869965.1 Rhincodon typus | reverse complement strand
AGAGAGACATAGAGAGAGGTAGAGAGACATAGAGAGAGGTAGAGAGAGATAGAGAGACATAGAGAGAAAGAGCCAACGAATGATAAAACAAAAACGACACGCACCTTCAGTCCGATGTCAGGTTCTGCATCTCCGGCTCCTCACGGACCCCGATCTCCTGCACTGGCTCTGAGGGAGGGGTTACAACACACGGTCAACAACGGGAACTCTCCCTTAGGCTGTCTGCAACCTGCTTAACAGGGCTCCCCGACACAGAGAGAGAGAGAGGGAGAGGGAGAGGGAGAGAGAGAGGGAGAGGGAGAGACAGAGACAGAGACATAGAGAGAGAGGGGGAGAGACACAGAGAGAGAGAGAGGGAGAGACAGAGAGAGAGAGAGGGAGAGACTAGGAGAGAGGGAGAGAGAGAGAGACAGAAAGAGAGGGAGAGACAGAGCAAGAGACGGAGAGAGAGAGAGACAGACAGAGAGGGACAGAGAGAGAGGGACAGAGAGAGAGAGAGGGAGAGACAGAGAGAGAGAGAGACAGACAGACAGAGAGGGAGAGAAAGAGAGAGGGAAAGAGAGGGAGAGACAGAGAGAGAGGGAGAGAGAGAGACAGACAGACAGAGAGAGAGGGAGAGAGAGAGGGACAGGGAGACACAGAGAGAGAAAGCGAGAGACAGAGAGAGAGACAGAGCAAGAGACGGAGAGAGAGAGAGGGAGAGAAAGAGAGAGAGAGACAGCGAGGGACAGAGAGAGACAGAGAGAGAGAAAGAGAGAGAGAGACAGAGAGAGAGACAGAGACACAGAGACATAGAGAGAAAGAGTGAGACAGCGAGGGACAGAGAGAGATAGGGACAGAGAGACATAGAGAGAGAGAGGGACAGGGAGAGACAGGGACAGAGAGACATAGAGAGAGAGAGAGACAGCGAGGGACAGAGAGAGACAGGGACAGAGAGAGACAGGGACAGAGAGAGGGACAGCGAGGGACAGAGAGACATAGAGAGAGAGAAAGACAGAGAGAGACAGGGACAGAGAGACATAGAGAGAGAGAGAGA
>NW_025965735.1:94329-97020 GCF_021869965.1 Rhincodon typus | reverse complement strand
GAGAGAGGGGAGAAGGGGAGAGAGAGAGACAGAGAGAAAGGGAGCAGTGCTTTGTTTAATGTGTGACGCGCACAGGATGTTAATTGTAAACCAACAGATCCACCCTGATTGGGTTCCTGGAGCTCGGGGTCATGTAAACATTGCTGATATCAGCAAATATACAGGGAGGAGGGAGGAGGGAAGACAGAGAGAGACAGAGACAGAGAGAGAGGGAGAGAGGGAGGGAGAGAGAGAGAGAGAGAGACAGAGACAGAGAGAGGGAGAGAAACAGAGACAGAGAGAGGGAGAGAAACAGAGACAGAGAGAGGGAGAGACACAGAGACCGAGAGAGACAGAGAGAGAGAGAGAGAGAGAGAGACAGACAAAGAGAGAGAGAGACAAAGACAGAGACAGAAAGAGAGAGAGACACAGTCACACAGGAAGAGGGGAAGGCCATTCTGCCCTTCTGGTAGGATCTGTGACCTCCCTGCCCCACCACATCCCTCAGTCCAACAGCGTCAGTCTGTGATGTATAAATGGACAGGCCGTCTCCAGCTCCGACTCCCTCGGGAGGGAGGGGAGAGATCCCGGTCTTTCCCCAGCTCCCTCCGGCTCCGGAGGTCAGACTCTGCCCCCCACCGGCCCCTTGACATCCCGGTCTCCCTGCCACGGGAACTATAATCCCCCCGGGAGGAGGAATACCGCCCCCCAACACCCCCCTTCACACACACGCACACACTTCTGTCCCATACTGCTAACCCCACCCCGTCAGACCGACCCCAGGGCTCCCGGGAAATCCCGGGGGGCAGGTGACCCCATGTGGCTGTGTGCACACGCGTGTACATATCCAGTGTGCAGCGCGCATGTGTATGCACATACGTGTGCACATGGACCACTGTGTGTGTACTCGTGTGTCTGTACCCCCTTGCACAGGTGTGTCTGTGTGTGCACACGCATGTGCACATTAGTGTTTTGGTGCAATGTCTTTCTATGTGTACACCTGAGGGTGAGAGAGGCGGCTGGGGAGCACAGACGCACATGGGCGTACACGTGTCTGGGAGAGGGAGTGCACGTATGCACAGGGGGAGAGGGTGAGTGTGTCTGTGGGGTAGACAGAGAGTGTGCATGTGTGTGTGGGGGGAGAGAGAGTGTTCATGTGTGCACGGATGACAGAGAGTGTGCGTGTGTGTGAGAGACAGAATGTGTGTGTGAAGGTGTGCCCCTACCAGGGGAATGTGCGTTCGTATTTACGACACGTTTGGACACACACGGATGGAACTGAGCAGGGGTGGGGCTGCAGAGAGGCAAGGGGGAGAGGGACAGAGACAGGGAGACAGATACAGACAGATAGAGAGAGAGAGGGGGACGGAGACGGAGAGGCACAGAGAAAGAGAGAGGGGGACGGAGACGGAGAGGCACAGAGAAAGAGAGAGGGGGACGGAGACGGAGGGGGACGGAGACGGAGGGGGACACACTCGCGCGCACACACTCCCTGACACACACACACACGGATACACACACTCACACACACACAGAGGCGCAGAGACACACACACACACACCTCCCGGTGTGAGATCACTAGTTACAGCCCGATTTTATTTCCCTCACCAACATTGGGCAGTATCCCCTCCCCCCACTGCCTGCTCCCGCACTCAGGGATACATGTCCCTCAGTCTCCCAGATCCCTCTGTCCCTCAGTCTCCCAGATCCCTCTGTCCCTCAGTCTCCCAGATCCCTCTGTCCCTCAGTCTCCTGCCTATACACCCACTCCCCACTACCCCCTCCCATCTCTCTCTCTCTCCGGGCTTCAGTCACGTCTTTCTGTCCCTCTCCCCCAGACCGGGGTGAGGGCCACCCCAACCACCACCCCACCACCCCCCCACCCTCCGCCAATGGTCCACGTCACTGCATTGCTAACCAGCTCAGTACGTCCCTCACCAGGCTACCCACTTGGTGAGCATCTGACCCCCACCACCCCTCCCCGGTGACTCAGTGCCGACTATCTGATCAGAAATGGGTCGGGTGGGGGTGGGGGTGCAGCTAGTCACGACCCCCCCTCCCCCGCCCCCTGTCGCTGGAAGACACTGCGTATGTTGTTAGCGCGGTTAACAAACTCCTGGATATCTGACTCAACGCAATCCCAACATGCTGTGCGGTACGGTGACCACAGAGGGCGCTGTTTGTCCTCACCCCTTACCCCCCACCCCTCCCCCCCTCACCCTCACACCCTAACCCCCCCCACACCCTAAACCCTCACCCCCCCAACCCCCACACCCTAACCCCTTACCCCCCCTCCCTAACCCCTCACCCCCCACACCCTAACCCCTTCCCCCCACTCCCTAATCCCTTGCCCCCCGACACCCTAACCCCTTGCCCCGGTAGTGGAGCCGGCCTCATTAGGGGGATTTAAGCGGCTATTAGATAGGCATGTGGATGATAGTATAAGGTAGGGGTGGAGGTTAGATAGATCTTAGGTTGAGGGGTAAAAGTTCGGCACAACATCGTGGGCCGAAGGGCCTGTACTGTTCTATGTTCTATAGAGAGAGAGAACACAGGGAGTGCAGGAGCGATTGATGAGAACGGTCCCAGGGACGATAAAATTCAGCGACACGAGCAGATTAAAGACGCTCATAGTCCCTTGAAAGCGGAGAGGCAGGTAGACAGGGCGGTGAAGGTGGTGTTTGGTACGCTCGCCTTTATGGGTCAGTGCGT
>NW_025965735.1:86371-93829 GCF_021869965.1 Rhincodon typus | reverse complement strand
TGATGCTGCTTGGCCTGCTGTGTTCATCCAGCTCTACACCTTGTTATCTCAGATGCTCCAGCATCTGCAGTTCCTATTATCTCTCTTCGACCTCTAGCAGGTTTAACCTCCTCCTACCCTTTCCTGTTGCAAAGAAAACAACCAATTGGAGACACTTGCTGGGCTCAGCATGAGGCCCATTTACACGGAGAGAGGGCCAGAAATGCCTCAGGTAAAACATGTACTGTTTCCCAGGAGTTCTGGCAGAAGGGTGGTGGAGTGACCATATTCGCTTTTCTGTAGAAATAGACCCAATTTACACATCAAATAACTTCCTCATCCAAGGGAACAGTTTAGTGAAATGTTGCTGTCCTGCCCCTTTGGATGCAATGTTACAAGCATGGGCCTCTCCCCCCTCAGTTGGATGCACAAGATTCCGTGGGACCATTTATAAGGAAGAGCTGGGAGATTCTACCAGTTGTCCAGGACAATACTGATCAGTTTTGGTCTTTACTTTGTTTTGATTTAATGTTGTCACATGAACCTAGGTACAGTGAAAAGTTTTGTTTTGTGTGCAGTGCAGGCAGATCTTATCATACAAAGATCATAGAGTGATTGAACAAAGTGAGGAATACGGCTGCAAAGAAGGTGCATAACAAGCAAGATCAACATTAGATTTGAAATTTGAGAGGTCCATTCAGAAGTCTGATAACAGGGGAAGAAGTTGTTCTTGAACCTTGTGAAAAGAAGGAATTTATCAAATTGGAGAGGATTCAGAAATGATTTGCCAGGCTGTTGCCAGGAATGGAGGTTTGAGCTTTAAGGAGAGGCTGGATAGTCTGGGAGGTTGTGGGGTGACCTTACAGAGGTTTATGAAATCCTGAGGGGCATAGATAGGGTGAATAGCAAAGGTCTTTTCCCTAGGCTGGGGGAGTTCAAAAGTAGGGGGCATATTCTTAAGGTGAGAGGAGAAAGATTTAAAAGGACATGAGGGGCAACTTTTTTTACACAGAGAGTGGTTTGTGTGTGGGATGAACTGCCAGAGGAAGTGGTGGGTGTGGGTATAATTAAAAGACATTTGAATAAGAACATGAATGGGAAAGGTTTGGAGGGATATGGGCCAAACGCAGGCAGGTGGGACTAGTTTAGTTTGGGATTATGGATGGCATGGACTAGTTAGACCGAAGGGTCTGTTTCTATGCTGTATGACTATGACATAAGCAGAATTTTTTTTAAAATGATGTGGAACTTGCAAGTATTCATTGCAAGTTTTGTGTGCCCATGCAAAGAACACCGAAAATTGGTATGCAGTTGTTCAGAAGGCAGATGTCACATTGGCCTTGATTGCAAAGGGACTTGGGGACAGGAATAAAGAAATAGGACTGCATTTGCAGAGAGTTTCGGTGAGACCACAGCTGGAATACAAGGTGCCATTTCTACCGCCAGGGTGGATATCCTTGCATTGCAGATGGTACAGTGACTGTTCCCATGGTCCCTAGGATGAATGGGTTGCCCTATGATGAGGGCCTGGGTAAATTGGGCTGATGTTCTTCAGATGGTAGAAGAATGAGAGGTGAATCTCATTGAAACGCAGAAGATTCTGAAGGGGCTCGGAGAGGGGAGAGGCTGAGAGACTTATACCCACTGGGTGGGAAATCTGAAACATGGGAGTGATGGGATACACAGTCTCAGGGTGGGATGTTAGCCATTTAGAAGTGGGCTGGGGAGAAGGTTTTTCACTCAGAGGGGTGTGAATGTTTGGAAGTCTCCAGCCTGGAGGATTATGAAAGTTCCATCATTGAGGCTGGGACAGGCGAAGATTTGGTCTCTTGAGAAACCAAGGAGAGTGAGAGGGAAGTTGGAGTCAGAGTCCAAGATCAGCCATGATCGTACCGAATGGAGGAGCAGGCCAGACGGGCCAAATGATGTATTGTTGTGAACTTGGAGATGTAAACACTCGCCCCATTAAACTTCCTGGAATTGTGGCTCCCTGAAGGTCTCAGTCGAGCAGACAGTGGTGACGTTGGGCAGTGACTAAGACCAGCATTTGTAAACATAGCCCTCTTACAAAAGCTCTGCTTAGATTCTAGTTAAACCCGCCCAAATCCTGAGTATCTGCATTCAGCGACAGTCCCTTCCAGTGGGGTGTATCGATCTCGGAGAAGCCACCCTGACTGACCAGCATGCTGCATACTGCTGAAAACTACGAGGTTAGGCCACACAGACTGGGCTTGTCTTCCCTCACATATCGAGAATAAAGGGCTGATCTGTTCAAGGAGTTTAAGGTGATGAAAGGTTTCATTCCACCTATCCCCTAACCCTGCCCCCCTCCAAAAAAACAGAGGGAAATGTTTCTCTTCATCTCCCCTGGCAGATCCCATCAAACACAAGAGGTGACCCAATTGAAAGAGATGAGATTCTCAGGGAGCTTGACAGCAGGGATATGGAGAGGTTGTTTCCCCTTGTGGGAGAGGCTAGGACCAGAGGGCAAGATCTCAGAGTAAGGGGTCACCCATTTCTTCTTTCTAAGGGGAGTGAATCTGTGAAATTCTTTACCATAGAGGGCTGTCGGGGCTGGTTCGTTGAGTATATTCAAGGCTGAGATAGAGAGATTTTTAATTGTAAGGGAGGAATCAAGAGTTATATGAAAAGGCAAGAAAATGGAGTTGAGGATGATCAGGTCAGGCATGATCTTACTGAGTAGCACAATTAACTTGATGGGCTGAATGGCCTCCTTCTGCTCCTACGTTCCTGGCCATGTAATTGACTGTCATGTAAACCCATCTGGTTCACTAATGTCCTTCAAGGAGGGAAATCAGCCATCATTTACCCTGTTTGAGCTTACATGTGACTCCAGGCCCCGCAGCAATGGTCCGACCTTCATCAGCACTGACCCTCCAACAGTGCCCACACTTTCAGCACTGACCCTCCGACTGTGCCTGCTCCCTCAGCACTGATCCTTTGGCAATACCCACTTCCTCAGCACTGACCCTCCAACAGAGCAATGCTCCAGCAGCACTGACCCTCTCACAGTTCCTGCTGCCTCAGCGCTGACCATCCGATAGTGCCCACTCCCTCATGCTGACCCTCCAACAGAGCGGTGCTCCCTCAGCACTGACCCTCTGACAGTGCCCATTCACTCAGCACTGACCTTCCGACAGTGCCCACTCCCTCGGTACTGGCCCTCTGGCAGTACTTCCTCAGACTAACCGTCTGACAGTGCAGGGCTCCATCAGCACTGACCCTCTGACAGTTGCCCCTACTTTAGAGCTGACTCTTTGACAGTGCCTGCTTGCTCAGCACTGACCCTCCAACAGTGCAGCGGTCCCTCAGAACTGACCTTCTGACAGTGTGGTGCTCCCTCTGCGATGACCCTGTGATAGTGCCTGCTTCCTCAGCACTAACCCTCTGACAGTGCAACTCTCCCGCAGCACTGACCCTCTGACAGTGTGGTGCTCCTTCTGCGATGACCCTCTGGTAGGCCCTGCTCCCTCAGCACTAACCCTCTGACAGTGCGGCACTCCCCCATCACTGACACTCCGACAGTGCACGCACTCCCTCAGCACTGACCCTCTGACAGTGTAATGCCCCATCAGCACTGAAGCTCTGACAGTGACACCCTCCCTCAGCACTGACCCTCTGACAGTGCAGCCCTCCTTCAGCACTGACCCTCTGACAGTGTGGCACGCCCTCAGCACTGACCCTCAGACAGTGCCCACTCTCTAAGCACTAACCCTCCAACAGTGCAGCGCTCCCTCAGCATTGACTCTCCGACAGTGTGACTCTGCCTCAGCTATGACCCTCCGACAGTGTGGCGCTCCCTCAGCACTGACCCTCCGACAGTGCAGCGGTTCCTCAGAACTGACCCTCTGACAGTGTGACTCTCCCTCAGCCCTATCCCTCCGTCAGTGTGGTGCTCCCTCAGCACTGACCCTCCGACAGTGTGGCTCTCCCTCAGCACTGACCCTCCGACAGTGTGGCACTCCCTCAGCACTGACCCTCCGACAGTGCAGCACTCCCTCAGCACTGACCCTCTGATGGTGCAGTATTCCCTCAGTACTGATCCTCCAACAGTGCCCGCTCCCTCAGCACCGACCCTCCGACAGTATGGCACTCCCTCAGCACTGACCCTCCAACAGTGCATGTGGCAGTACTGACCCTCCAACAACACTAGCACCGGTGGACATTGCGGGTGTGGATTCTGCTGCCCTAGTCTCTGGACTGGGGCATACATAAATTAGGATCCTCACAGCTGCAGGGCACATGTGTGTGGTTGCTCACTTACCTATTTTCATCTCATGTCCGAAGACTGTCTTCTCGCCCAGTGAAGTACAGTTCCAGCGGTTGTGCCTGAATTGATGCTGACACTCATCCAGCCCCATCTGTGCCCCCTCTCCAATCACAATCATGGCATCTGGGCGACTCTGGCACAGGGCTCGCTGGCGCGGGGCAAGGCCAGGCATCTTGTTGCAAATGATGCTGGCACCTAGAGCCACCACTGACGGGAAACCACTGTTGGCAAGAGAGCAAGACAGTGAAAACGGGACACAGAGAGAGATGAAGGGGCGGGAGAGAGATTAAGAAGAGAAAAGTGAGAGAGGCAACTGGAAGGAGAGGGAGGAAGTGAGAATGGGAGAAAAGGAGGGATTGAGAAATGGAGGGGATGAGAAAAATTGCTTTAGGGTGGGAGAGAGATGGGATGGAGAAATTGATGTGCTCAGAAAGAAGGAGGGAATGAGACAGAAACATAAAACTTAGGAACACAGTAGGCCAATCAGCCTGCTGCACCATTCATTATGATCATCACCTCTGTTCCCTGTTCCCTCTTGCCCCCATCCCGTACCCTTTGATCCCTTTAGCCCCAAGAACTATATCCAATTCCTCAAAAATATTCAAGGTTTTGGCCTGAACCACATTCAATGGCCGAGGATTCCATGGGCTCCTCAGTCTCTGGGTGAATATATTGCTCTTCAGCTCAGTTCTAAATGGCGCACCCCATATCCTTAGACTGTGAGTTCCTGGTTCAGGACTCCTCAGTCTTCGGGAACGTCCTTTCTGCGTTTACCCTGTCTAGTCCTGTTAGAATTTTATAGATTTCTATGAGAGAGGAGGAAGGAGAGAATGAGGAGGAATGGGGAGAGTTGGGGAAGGAGAGAGAGGAGGGAGCGTGTGGGAAGTAGAGAGAGGAGAAAGGAGGGAGCATGAGAGAAAAAGAGGGGGAAGGAGGAAGCGTGGGGGAAGGAGTGAGAGGGGAAAGGAGGGAATCTGGAGGAAGGAGAGAGAGGGGAAAGGAGGGAGTGTGGGGGAAGGAAAGAGAGGGGAGAGGAGGGAGAGTGGGGAAAGGAGGGAGAATGGGTGAAGGAGAGAAAGGGGAAAGGAGGGAGCATGGTGGAAGGAGAGAGTGAAAGGAAAGGAAGGAGAATTGTTGAAGGAGAGCATGGGGAAGGAGGGAGGGTGGGTGAAGGAGAGAGAGGGGAGATACTGGGGGAAGGAGGTAACGTGAGGGCATTGTCATGGAAGGAGGGAGTGAAGGAGAGAGGGATGGATTGGTGTTGAAGGAAAGCTGGCGTGGAACGATGTTCAGAGAGGGGGAGGCAAAGTGAGGGAGAAAGTGATGGACAAGGAGGTAGTGAGAGAGAAAGGCAGACACAGCAAGGGAGAGGGAAAAGCAGGGACGAGGGGAGACAGAGCAGAGCCCACAGAGAGTTAAGGAGACCAAGCTGCAGGGAGAAGGGAGCTGTGCACAAATGTGCCTGAAGGCCCAGACTTGGAGCAAACGTACTGTTGCCTCACTGCTGACAGTAAGAGGGAACAACACAGAGCTGCATTGTTTGTAACTATTCAAACTTCCCCGTGTTTCTCTAGTACCACCCCAGGAAACATTGCCCCTTGCTGAGGTACGGTCGATGGGGATTAACTCTGTGCTCCCCCCCTGGCACAGCTAGTTCCCTCATCCCACACAGGGCCAGTACGGAGGACATTCAATATTCCTGATGACAAAGGATGCTGCTAATGTAATTGATGAGCTCTCACTGTGATCTCCCTATAGTTAAATATCCACTTGATGGCCCAACACAAACGTGGCCATTTTGGCAGACAGAGACATACGGCTCAAAGGGTTGAGAGATACAGCTCTCCCCCCAGGACAGAGATGAGAATGTTCTTCTGCCACCTTGCACCTCACCTGTCCTTCCAGTAATGGCCATGGGACCTTTTGCATCTGCCTGTGAGGGCAAACATGGTCAAATGTCTCTTCTAAGGAGATGGCACATCCAACAGTGTAGTGCTCCCTCAGTGCAGACCTTCCAACAGTACTAACCCTCCGACAATGCGGCACTTCCTCAGCGCAGACCCTTTGACAGTGCCCTCTACCTCAGCGCTGACCCTCCAACAGGGCAGCTTTCCCTCAGCACTGACCCTCCCACAATGCAGCCCTTACTCAGTGTTGACCTTCCCACAGTGCGACACTCCCTCAGTGCTGACCCTCTGACGGCGTGGCACTCCCTCAGCTCTGACACTGGGCCTGGTTTACCCCAAGATCATGTTGGGGTCTCAAATTCACAAACATGAACTTCAAATAGCAATGCAGACTGAGCAGGGCACATCAAAGTGTGATGATAATTACAATCCAAACACCCTGCTGTAAGGTTTGGGATCTCTATCAGTCAGGAACTAACTGCAGTGCACATGAATTCATTCAGTATCCAAATGTTAAGTTGTGTTAGCCAGAGTTAAGGAGTCCTGATGGGTAGTGTAGAGGGATTACCATGTATCTGCCTTAGGAGTGTTTGATGATGAAGGTTTACTCTGTATCTAACCCTATGGTGTCCATCTCCTGAGAGTATTCGATGAGGACAGTGTAGAGGAAGCTTTACTCTGTATTTAACCCCTTGCTGTCCCTGTCCTGGGAGTATTTGATGGAGACAGTGTAGCAAGAGCTTTACTTTCAGTTTAACAGGGGAGAGGAGGTCTATCCTGTATCTATCTTGGGATGTGAAGACTGCCACAGTTCCCCCTTTTTCATTGGTGATTGTGTGACTGGTGCTGAGGCCAGGGAAGGCCTCAAAGATGTGTCTGTGGGGTGGGATAGGGAGTGAGTAGATCATTGACAAACATACGAAGAAGTTTCTGAATGATACAAAACTGGGTGGGATTGTGACTTGGTGGATACAAGAGGCTTCAAGCTGATTTAGACAAATTGTGTGAGTGGGCAAACACATGGCAGACGCAGCACAAAGTGGCTAATTAGGAACTTCTATATAAAACCTGAAAGAACTGCAGATACTGTAAATCAGAAACAAAAACAGAAATTGCTGGAAAAGCTCAGCAGGTCTGGCAGCATCTGTAGAGAGAAATCAGAGTTTTGGGTCCAGTTCTGAGGAAGGGTCACTTGACCAGAAACTTCTCAAGATATCACCAGTTAAATAATACTCTGCCTTTCTGTTTTTCAAAACAAAGTCTAGAACTTCCTACACAAAA
>NW_025965735.1:83186-85871 GCF_021869965.1 Rhincodon typus | reverse complement strand
CTGAGGGAGCGGGCACTGTCGGAGGGTCAGTGCTGAGGGAGAGGGCACTGTCGGAGGGTCAGTGCTGAGGGAGTGGGCACTGTTGGAGGGTCAGTCCTGAGGGAGCGGGCACTGTCGGAGGGTCAGTGCTGAGGTGAGGTTTGCAGTGAGAGGAGGGATTTTTAATGGGATGATGTTGTGGTCGGTGAGAATTCCTGCTGAAACAGTGAGCAGGGGTGAACAGATAACGGTGAGAGTTGGGAGCCGGGAGCAGCAGGAATGCTGAATCCTCTCAGATAGCCAGCAAGTTCCTGGAATGAGATACAGTTTGCAATATCTGGCGGTTTCCCTAACAGGGGGAATGTTGTTCTTCAGTGAAACTGTGACCTGGATCTGATGGATTCGGCCTCCTGAGGGTATTGTTCCTTCTTACAGATTCACTTGATTGTGAGCAGAATGAAGCTGACTGTGATTCTCATCGGATGTTTCCTTTTTGCACTCTACTGCTCTGGTAAGATCCGTTTCTCATTCCCTTTTTGCCGTGCTATTTTCTTCATTCGTTCTCAGGGGCATCGCTGGTTGGGTCCAGCATTTATTGCCCCCGTCCCTTGTTGTCCCCCTTGAGAAGGTGGGGGTGAGCTGCCTTCTTGAACCGCTGCTGTCCCCATGTGCTGTGGGTTGACCCACAATGCCCCTTATGGAGGGAATTCCAGGATTCTGACCCAGCGACACTGAAGGAACGGCGATATATTCCCAAGACAGGATGGGGAGTGGCTCGGAGGGGAACTTGCAGGGAGCTGGTGTTCCCATGTATCTGCTGCCCCTTGTCCTTCTGGATGGAAGTGGTCGCGGGTTTGGAAGGTGCTGCCTGAGGATCTTTGGTGAATCTCTGCAGCGCATCTTATAGATGGTACACACTACTGCGACTGCGTCGGTGGGGGAGGGAGTGGGATATTTGTGGATGTGGTGCCAATCGAGTGGGGGCTGCTTTGTCCTGGATGGTGTCGAGCTTCTTGAGTGTTGTTGGAGCTGCCCCCATCCAGGGGCAAGTGGGGAGTATCCCATCACACTCTTGACTTGTGCCTTGTCGATGGTGGGACAGGCTTTGGGGGGAGTCAGGAGGGGAGTTACTCGCTGCAGGATTCCCAGCCTCTGACCTGCTCTTATAGCCGCTGTGTTCATGTGGTGGGTCCAGTTGAGTTTCTGGTCAGTGGTAACCCCCAGGATGTTGATAGTGGGGGGGTTCAGTGATGGGAACACCATTGAATGTCAAGGGACGGTGGATAGATTGTCTCTTATTGGTGAGGGTCATAGCCTGGCATTTGTGTGGCGCGAACGTCACTTGCCACTTGTCAGCCCAAGGCTGGATATTGCCCAGATCTTTTTGCCTGTGAACACGGCCTGCTTCAACATCTGAGGAGTCACTAATGGTGCTGAACATCGTGCAATCATCGGCGAACATCCCCATTTCTGACCTTATGATGGAGGGAAGGTCATTTCTGAGAGGGCTGTGTTTGAGATGGGGTTGGGATGAGGTAGCAGGAGTAAGCCTTGAGACAAAGTGAGGAGAGTGGGATCGTTACCTTCACTGAACATGGGGGATACACCAACTGTTTCCTCTCTATCATGAGGAGTGTGCTACAGGGCATGGTGCTGGGACATCAAGTGTTTACGATCGACATCAGTAACTTGCCTGGGATGGTCGAAGGTAGTTTTGATAGATTTGCTGACACCACTGAGATAGGTACAAACTTAGTCAGGAAGAGGATAATAGGGGGTTACTGAGAGATATAGTTCAGCTCAGTGATTGGACAAAGAGGTTGTATATGGAGTATCAGTGTGAAATGGTCCATTTTGGCCAGGAGGACACATCTAAAGGACAGTATCTCAATAATGCAGGGCTCAGAGCTGCAGTGGGATCCCAATACCTGAATCACAGAAGGTTAACTCACAGATGCAGCAAGTGATCAGGAAAGTTAGTAAGAGTTATCATTTGTTATGAAGGTTTTTGACCACTAGACCGTAAGCCATTAGGAGCGGTAGTAGGCCATTCAGCCCATTGAGACTAAATAGAAAGCGAGAGAACTGCGGATGCTGTAAATCAGAAACAAAAACAGAAATTGCTCGGCAGGTCTGAGTTTTGAGGAAGGGTCACCGGACCCGAAACGTTAACTCTGATTTCTCTTCACAGATGCTGCCAGACCTGCTGAGCTTTTCCAGCAACTTCTGTTTGTGCTTGTGAGCCCATCAGGTCTGTCCCACTCTTCATTGATGATCATGGCAGATCTGATAGCCCTCATGTTCCCTCCCGGACTGAAAACCTGTCTCTCTCAGCCTTGAATGCTCTCGATGACCCAGCCTCGACAGCCCTCTGCGGTAAAGATTCAGTCCCCTCTGAGAGAAGAAATTCCTTCTCACCTCTGTCCTGAATATGTGACCCCGTACTCTGAGATTGCACCCTCTGGTCTTACACAAAGGAAGGCAACCTCTCCATATCTCAGCCGTCAATTCCCCAAAGAACCGTGTCTGTTTCAATACGGTGGTTAGATTCCTGTTAAACACAACGTTATCAGCGAGGACAAGTGTGTCCCTATGGGGTCACAATCAGCTCAATGAATGGTGAGGCATTCTCAATGGGCTGAATGGTCATCCTCTCCTGATCCTGTGACCCCTCACCCTCCTTGACCTTGTGACCCCTCACCCTGT
>NW_025965735.1:82512-83176 GCF_021869965.1 Rhincodon typus | reverse complement strand
TGTCCTGACCCTGTGACCCCTCACCCTGTCCTGTCTGTGACCCCTCAGCCTGTCCCGTCTGTGACCCCTCACACTCCGTCTCCCCCACCCCATCCCCTCCGGTTCCCTCCCTCTGGGTCTACCCTCACACTGTGTGCCGTGTTGTTCCAGGGGTCGATGGGCTGGAGGAGCAGCCTGAAGCCAGCGGTTTGCAAGACTCTTTGCATAAATACTGGGAATCTGTGTACTCCCAGCTCAGCGACTGGGTCAAGACTGTCAGCTCTACCCCCACTGCCAACTATATCAGGTAAGTGCTAGCTGTGAGACTCCAGGCAGTGTACAGGGAGCTTTACTCTGTATCTAACTCCATGCTGTCCCTGTCCTGGGAGTGTTTGATGGGAGACAGTGTAGAGGAAGCTTTACTCTGTATCTAACCCCGTGCTGTACCTGTCCTGGGAGTGTTTGATGGGGGACAGTGTAGAGGGAGCTTTACTCTGTATCTAACCCCGTGCTGTCCCTGTCCTGGGGGGGGAATGTTTGCTGACGGATACAGGGAAGGTGAGAGGACACGAACGGTAGTACAATATCCCATCTGTTTCCTGTGGGTGAAGTAGTGGGAATCTCTGTGCCATGGCATTTCCTCGAACCGATCTAACTGCGATTCCTCCTCGAACCGATCTAACTG
>NW_025965735.1:76979-82502 GCF_021869965.1 Rhincodon typus | reverse complement strand
GAACCGATCTAACTGCGATTCCTCCTCGAACCGATCTAACTGCGATTTGTCCTCCTCAGGGGTGCATTCACCAACGGCGCTGATGCTATTTCCACCTACTCACACATCCTATGGGATCAAATCATGCACTCGGTTTGATGGCTGTCTTTTGAACAAGAGCCACGGCTGTTCCATCTCCCAGCGTCACCCTGAGGGGACTCCTCCTTTCACCCTCATCGCCCTCGCTCACACTGGCAAAGATTCCCGACGGAAATTCTCACAGAAATCTTCACAACGCCGCCCCCGCCCACCACCCCACTCTGTGTCGGTGCTAAATCCCAATGATTCTCGGATATTCCAAACTGATTAAACCAAAGCTGGCTCATCAGATTGGTCTCCGTCTCTGCTTTCCACACAATCCCACACCGCCGACCGGGATTGGGAACCGGGCTCATTCCTCTCGGAAAGTTCAGGGGTGGGTGGGGATTGAATTGGGTGGGGGCGTGCCCAGGGAGGTTTTGATAGTGTCGACGAGGGAGACACTGCTCCCAGGGGGCAGGAGGGTCAGTCCCCAGAGGGACACGGATGGGAGAGAGTCGGGGGAGAAAGGAACGGGGAGTTGGGGAGGGGATTTGCTTGCGATGGCGACCTGGGACGCTCTGTCTGAAAGGGGAGCAGGTTCGACAGGAGCTTTCGAAACAGGGGAGGCACCCTGCACGGGAAGAACGATGCAGGGCTGGGGGAGAAAGGGCTAGAACAGTACAGGACAGGCCCTTCGGCCCACAATGTTGTGCCGACCTATTATCCTACTGAGATCAAACTCCCCTGCATTTTACTATCCTCCACGTGCCTATCCTTTGGAGAGGGTGTAGAGGAGGTTCACCAGGATGTTGCGTGGTATGGAGGGCGCTAGCTATGAAGAGAGGTTGAGTAGATTAGGATTATTTACATTAGAAAGATGGAAGTTGAGGGGGGACCTGATTGAGGTGTACAAAATCATGAGAGGTATAGACAGGGTGGATAGCAAGAAACTTTTCCCCAGAGTCGGGGACTCAATTACTAGGGGTCACGATTTCAAGGTGAGAGGGGAAAAGTTTAAGGGAGATATGCGTGGAAAGTTCTTTACGCAGAGGGTGGTGGGTGCCTGGAACGCGTTGCCAGCGGAGGTGGTAGAGGCGGGCACGATAGCATCATTTAAGATGTATCTAGACAGATACATGAATGGGCAGGGAGCAGAGGGATACAGGTCCTTGGAAAATAGGCGACAGGGTTTAGATAGAGGATCTGGTTCGGTGCAGGCTTGGAGGGCCGAAGGGCCTGTTCCTGTGCTGTAATTTTCTTTGTTCTTATCCAAGAGTCGCTTAAAAGTCTCTAAAGTATCTGACTCCACTGCCACTGCTGGCAGCACATTCCACACGCCCACCGCTCCGAGGGGAGTGGGGGAGCATAAATAGGTTCATTGAGAGACACGTTTGAAACACTGTGATAATGCAGCGACCCATTGTGCTGAGTGCAGCCACTCAGGCCGGAGGAGTGGAGTGTTTGAATGAGGAACAGTACAGAGGTGCTCTCAATAGAGTGGGCGCAAGGGGCTAGACTGGAGAAGACAAACAAGTTAACCAGTGAATGCTTGACAGAGAAATCGCGGTCACCATCGAAGTCAGCAAGTTTTAATAGCCTCGGCCGCTTATCTTAAGTGATTATTTTTCAAGGTTCCCGAACGGTTAATGTGTGCTCTTTGTACTGAGATTACAGCCACGGGATTGATACAAGTGACTCACAAATTAACTCTGGTGCGACATGACATACACACTTTCCAGAGCAGATTGCAATGTGAAAGGTGCCAGGAAAATGCCAATTTGTTGCCTCCCCAACCGCATCCTCTGATTTCTCTCACGCTCTCATCTGCGGTCTTCAGTTGCAATCTGCAGTATGGACCCTACCAGACCAGCTCAGCCCCCCATTCATTCGGGGGCCCTGCCAGCCAGCATTTATTGCCCCGTCCCTAATTGCCCCCCTTGAGAAGGTGGGGGTGAGCTGCCTTCTTGAACCGCTGCAGTCCCCATGTGCTGTGGGTTGACCCACAATGTCCCTGAGGGAGGGAATTCCAGGATTTTGACCCAGCGACTCTGAAGGAACGGCGATATATTTCCAAGTCAGGATGGTGAGTGGCTCGGAGGGGAACTTGCAGGGGGCTGGTGTTCCCATGTATCTGCTGCCCCTTGTCCTTCTGGATGGAAGTGGCCGTGGGTTTGGAAGGTGCTGCCTGAGGATCTTTGGTGAACTTCTGCAGCGCATCTTGTAGATGGTACACACTGCTGCAACTGAGCGTCGGTGGGGGAGGGAGTGGGATGTTTGTGGATGTGGTGCCAAGCGAGCGGGGGCTGCTTTGTCCTGGATGGTGTCGAGCTTCTTGAGTGTTGTTGGAGCTGCCCCCATCCAGGGGCAAGTGGGGAGTATTCCATCACACTCCTGACTTGTGCCTTGTCGATGGTGGGACAGGCTTTGGGGGAAGTCAGGAGGGGAGTTACTTGCTGCAGGATTCCCAGCCTCTGACCTGCTCTTGTAGCCGCTGTGTTTATGTGGTGAGTTCAGTTGAGTTTCTGGTCAGTGATAACCCCCAGGATGTTGATAGTGGGGGGATTCAGTGATGGGAACACCATTGAATGTCAAGGGACAGTGGTTAGATAGTCTCTTATTGGTGATGGTCATAGCTTGGCATTTGTGTGGCGCGAATGTCACTTGCCACTTGTCAGCCCAAGCCTGGATATTGTCCAGATCTTGTTGCATGTGAACACGGCCTGCTTCAGTATCTGAGGAGTCACGAATGGTGCTGAACATCGTGCAATCATCGGCGAACATCCCCATTTCTGTCCTTATGGTGGAGGGAAGGTCATTGATGAAGCAGCTGAAGATGGTTGGGCTGAGGACACTACCCTGAGGGACTCCTGCAGAGATGTCCTGGAGCTGGGATGATTGACATCCCACAACCACAACCTATACCTCAGGTATGACTCCAACCACTGGAGCATTTGCCCCCTGGTACCCATTGATTCCAGTTTTGCCAGGACTCCTTGATGCCACACTCGGTCAAATGCAGCCTTGATGTCAAGGGCTGTCACTCTCACCTCACCCTCTGGAATTCAGCTCTTTTGTCCATGTTTGAACCAAGGCTGTAATGGGGTCAGGAGCTGAGTGGCCCTGGCGGAACCCAAACTGGGCGTCACTGAGCAGGTTATTTCTGAGCAGGTACTGCTTGATAGCGCTGTTACTGACACCTTCCATCACTTTACTGATGATTGAGAGGAGACTGATGGGGCAGTAATTGGCCGGTTTGGATTTGTCCTGCTTTTTACGTACAGGACATACTTGGGCAATTTTCCACATTGTCGGGTAGATACCAGTGTTGTAACTGTACTGAAACAGCTCGGCTAGGGGAGCGGCAAGTTCTGGAGCACAAGTCTTCAGTTCTATTGCCGGAACATTGTCAGGGCCCGTAGCCTTTGCAGTATCCTGTGTCTCCAACCATTATCACGTGGAGTGAATCGAATTGGCTGAAGACTGGTATCTGTGATGCTGGGGACCACTGGAGGAGGCCGAGATGGATCATCCACTCGGCACTTCTGACTGAAGATTGCTGCGAATGCTTCAGCCTTAGCTTTTGCACTGATGCGCTGGGCTCTTCCATCATTGAGGATGGGGATTACCTAGAGTGCCTCCCAAAGTCATTCCCGAGATACCTTGCAGGTGGATACCTGGCAGGATTCTGCAGTGTTCCCCGAGATGGATTTTCAGCTTTGAGAGCTGAGGTACCCCTTTCGAGTTCCGATGGCATAAACAGTTCTGAACTGTTCGAAAACATCAACAAAATTTCTCGCAGAGCGGAGTCTCTCAAACATCTGCTGGGATGGAACTGTTTGTTTGAACTGAATGCTGATTCCTATCTGAATGTCTCTGTACATCACATAACTTCCATTCTGTAAACACTTTATCAACTTAAGCGAAGGCTTCCTGCTACACATTTAGCCCCATGCCTTTCTGAGAATGATATCATTTGTTCAGTGTTCCAAAAATGACTTTCTGACCTCATTCTAATAAAAAAAATTCGCCTTTACAGAACGGAAACCAATCTCAACTTTGAAATGCAAATTCCCCAATAACATTGCAATTCGTAGAATCCCGACAGTGTGGAAACAGGCCATTCGGCCCAATAAAGTCCATACCGACCCTCCGAAGAGCGTCCCACCCAGCCCACCTTATCCCTGTAACCCCGCATTTCCCATGGCTAATCCACCTGCCTTACACATCCCAAAAAAAAACACACAACAGGGCAATTTCTCATGGCCAATCCACCCTAACCTGCACTGTGGGACGAAACCCACGCAGACACAGGGAGAACGTGCAAACTCTACACAGACAGTTGCCCGAGGCTGTGAATCGAACCTGGGTCGCTGGTGCTAACCACTGAGCCACCGTGATGCCCCATTTAATAGCATTTTATCCATCTTTGTCACCGCAAGGTGCCTGGGAATGCTGTGTGTACTGTAGATGTGCTTTTCAGGCTTTAAGAATACCAACTTTTCACTGATATGATACAGCCAGTATCTGTTACACATGGCAGACCTTTTTATCTCCCTATCGGGCCTTATTGAAGCTGATCCATTGTTAGAACAAACCATTAGGTGAGCTTTTAATTCCAGAGATATATATTAATTAGATTTAAATTCCCCCCCAATAGCTGTTGTGGGGATTTGAACCAGTCTCTGTTTCTGGGCTCCTAGCCCAGGAATGTACCGTACAGCCACGCCCTTTTGTTTCTGACCAGTTTACAATAATGCCTGAGTAAAACTGCACAATTTCCCAGTGTCGGTATTTATGACCATCTTACACAGCCTCAGCACCAGATAAGGGCGACTGATTAAAAGTTAGAGATACTGGTGGCTCTCACTGTCCTCCAACTCCCTCCCCCTTCCTGGGTCTGAAAGTTCACAAGCAGCTATCTCTCAGCTGGAACGAGCTGGGCCTGGAGGAAACGTTTCGTTTGGAGATGTCTGTGACGAGGATGAAGATGATCACAGTGTCAGCGCTGATTGTGCTCGGAGGTAATAAAGCTACCCCTTGTTTGGAGAATGTTACTGATGTGTTCTGAAACAGAGACAGCTTGCCCCATCACTAACCAGGTATGAGGGTGGGTGAAAAATAACATTTAACACCAGTTAGCTGCCTCGAGCTGATCTGGACTTGTGCCCTCTTAATCACTTACTCATACTTCCTACTGAGTGCCCTCTCACTGCCACCCTCCGTTTCCCCTTCTCTCTCACCCCCCTCCTCCACCCCCCTCCCCGCTCCCTCACCTCTCCGCACCCTCCCTCCATTCTCCCTCCTCCATCTCCTCCCCACACTCCCCTCTCTGTCTTCCCTCTCCTCCCCTCCCTCCTTCTATCCCCTCTCCCCTCACCTTCCCTCTCCCCACTCCCCTCACCCTCCCTCTCCCCCTTCCCCTCACCTTCCCTCTCCCTTCTCCCCTCAAACTCCCTCTCCCCC
>NW_025965735.1:73935-76479 GCF_021869965.1 Rhincodon typus | reverse complement strand
ACAGGTCAAGGGGGCGGGATGAGGTTAGTCGGTAGGAGATGGGGGTGCGGCTTGAGGTGGGAGGAGGGGATAGGTGGGAGGAAGAACAGGTTAGGGAGGTGGGGACGAGCTGGACTGGTTTTGGGATGCGGTAGGGGGAGGGGAGATTTTGAAGCTTGTGAAATCCACATTGATACCATTGGGCTGCAGGGTTCCCAAGCAGAATATGAGTTGCTGTTCCTGCAACCTTCGGGTGGCATCGTTGTGGCACTGCAGGAGGCCCAGGATGGACATGTCGTCTGAGGAATGGGAGGGGGAGTTGAAATTTGTTTCTTTATTCATTCACGGGATGAGGGCGTCGCTGACCAGGCAGCATCTATTGTCCATCCCTAATTGCCCAGAGGGCAGTTGAGAGACAACCACATTGCTGTGGGTCTGGAGTCACGTGTAGGCCAGACCAGGTAAGGATGGCAGTTTCCTTCCCTAAAGGACATTAGTGAACCAGATGGGTTTTTCCCAGTATTTGACAATGGGTTCACGGTCATCATTAGAGTTTTAATTCCAGATATTTATTGAACTCAAATTCCACCATTTGCCATGGCAGGATTTGAACCCAGGTCCCCAGAATGTTATCTGGATCTCGGGATTAATAGTCCAGCAATAATACCACTAGGCCATCGCCTCCCCTCCTTTGCTGGAGAAACTCAGCAATTCTGGCAGCGTCTGTGGAGAGAGAGAAAGCAGACAGACACGGATTGATGTGCTGAGTTACCGTAATTCCACACCCTGTGTCCCGCGGGACTCAGGTTTAAAATAAAACACATTGACAGAATTTATTAAGAATTCCTGATAAGCCGCAGCCCTGGGAATGGGTGATGTTGCTGCATGTATCAGGTCCAGGGAACCTTCATCAGAACACACGTCAAACTTGTACAAGACACTAGTTAGACCTCAGCAAGTGTATAGTGTCCGACTGTGTGTCCCACATTGTAGGAAAGATGTGAAAACGTTGGAGAGAGTGAGAGGGTGAGAGAGAGGGAGTGAGAGAGAGAGAGAGACAGAGAGAGACACAGAGAGAGTGAGAGAGAGACAGAGAGAGAGAGAGTGAGAGACAGAGACAGAGGCAGAGAGACAAATAGAGAGAGACAGACAGAGAGAGAGACAGAGTGAGGGAGATACAGAGAGACAGACAGAGAGACAGACAGAGAGAGAGAGAGAGACAGAGAGAGAGACAGACAGAGACAGAGAGAGAGAGACAGATAGAGACAGAGAGACAGACAGAGAGACAGACAGAGAGAGAGATACAGACAGAGATAGCAAGAGACAGAGAGAGAGAGAGACCTACAGAGAGAGAGAGAGAGAGACAGAGAGAGAGAGACATACAGAGAGAGAGTGAGAGAGAGACAGACAGAGCGAGAGAGAGTGAGACAGAGAGAGATAGACATACAGAGAGAGAGACAGAGAGAGAGAGTGTGGGAGCGATTTACAAGAGCGGTTCCCAATATGAGAAAATTCTGCTATGTGGTTAGAGTGAAGAGGTTGGGAGAGTATTCCCAGGAGAGAAGAAGGCAGAAAGAGGCAGATTGGAATGAGGTATTGAAACTCGGGACTGGGGCCGGATACAGTTGAGAGGGAGAAGCTGATCCCGCTTGGAAAAGGAACAAGAACGAGAGGGGTAGAGATTGAAAGTGAAGCAAGGGTGATGTGAGGGAAAACATTTCCACTCAGTGAGTGGTTTGGGTGTGCGATCCACTGCCTGGAAATTGGCGGGAGGCAGTTTAGTGGAGGCATCGGAGAGAGGCATGGGATGGTTAATTGGATAGGGATAGGGGGAAAAGGGGCAGGGGATTGGTGCTGGGGGATAGAAACAGTGCAGGCATGAGGGGACGAATAGCCTCCATCTGCAGTGTGACATTTGTGCAAGTCTCTGGTTTTACTTTGGTGAAGACAACAGAAAGATACAGGTCTGTGTTGTACTTCTGGTGTCCCTCAGCTCTGGGACATGTCCCTTGTGTGTGCGAGGTGGGAGGGTAAGCAGTGAATCAGGAGTGTTGGTGATCATACCCCTAAACGGGGCAGTTTGTAAATTACACCCTGCAGATTGGGAGCTCCCCGAACACGGCTGGCTTCGGAAACAGAGTGAGTTTAATGATTAGCTACAGGGAGGAGGTACAGGGTATTTATAAGGGAGAGGGTTTTCCCTGGGATCAGTCTGCGTGCTGGAATAAACGGTGAGATGATGCTTTCTGTCTTCATCCTGTTGCGAGGAACGGCAGGTACAGTCATATACCCATTCACACTGTGTCTGTGTCTGTGTGAGTATGTGTCTGTGAGTGAGGGTGTGAGAGTGTGTGCATGTGTGTGAGTGTGTGTGCGTGTGTGTGAGTGTGTGTGTCTGTGTGAGTATGTGTCTGTGAGTGAGGGTGTGAGAGTGTGTGCGTGCGCGTGTGCACGTGTGTGTGTCTGTGATTGTATATGTGTGTGTGCGTGTGTGTGTGCGTGTGTGAATGTGTGTGTGTGTGTGTGTGAGTGTGTGCGTGTATGTGTGTGTGAGTGTGTGCGTGT
>NW_025965735.1:72386-73435 GCF_021869965.1 Rhincodon typus | reverse complement strand
ATGGATATCCCCCCCCCCGGCACGGATATCCTACCCAGAGCACGGATTGGCATATCAGAGCTCTGGGTGGGATATAGGTGCCAGGGGTGGGATATCTGTGCTCTGGGTGGGATATCAGTGCTGGGGGTTGGATATTGGTGCTGGATGTGGGATCTCAGAGCTCTGGGTGGGATATAGGTGCCGGGGGTGGGATATCAGAGCTCTGGGTGGGATATAGGTGCTGGGGATGGGATATCAGAGCTCTGGGTGGGATATCTGTGCTCTGGGTGGGATATAGGTGCCAGGGGTGGGATATTTGTGCTGAGGGTGGGATATCAGTGCTGGGGGTTGGACACTGGTGCTGGAGGTGGGATATCCATACTGGGAGTTGGTAGTGTGGGGTTGGGGAGGGGTGATGATGGCTGGAGGATTGGGTGATTGTGACGTGGGGGTGGACTGGGGTGTGTGAGGTTGTGTGTGGGGTGGTGTGTGGGGTGTGGGGATGGACTGAGGAGTGTGGGGGTGTGTGTGGGGTGTGGGGGTGGATTGAGGAGTGTGGGGGTGTGTGTGGGATGTGGAGGTGGATTGGGTTGTGTGGGGTGTTGTGGGGTGTGTGGGGGTATGTGTAGGGTGTGTGTGGGGGTGTGGGGGGCCATGTGGATGAGTGTGTGGGTGTGTGGGGGAGTGTGGGTGTGTGTGTGGATGTGTGTGTGGTGTGTAGGGGTGTGTGTGGGAGGGGTGTGGGGGGTTGTGGGTGTGTGTGGGATTGGGTGTGGGGGTGTGTGTGGGGGCATGTGTGGGGGTGTGTGGGGGTGTCGGGAGTGTGTGGTGTGTGTGTGGGGGTGTGTGGTGTGTGGGGGTGTGTGTGGGTGTGTGTGTGGGGTGTGGGGCTGTGTGGGGGTGGGTGTGGGGGAGAGTGTGGGAGTGGGTGTGTGTGTGGATGTGTGTGTGGGGGAGTGTGTAGGGGAGTGTGTGATGTGTGTGCTGTGTAGGGGTGTATGATGTGTAGGGGTGTGTGTGGGAGGTGTATGGGGGGTTGTGGGGGTGGGTGTGGGGGTGTGTGTGGGGGG
>NW_025965735.1:70618-71886 GCF_021869965.1 Rhincodon typus | reverse complement strand
CTCCCCCCTCACTCCCCGCTCCCTTTAATATCCCACCCAGTCTAATCCCACTCTCCCCCCCTCACTCCCCGCACCCTTTAATATCCCACCCAGTCTGACCTATGGAGGGTCGGTAAGGATGATATTCTCCGGGAGTTGGGAAGAACGAGAGGGGAATCCCAAGGAAAACTCAGAAAACTCTAGCGGGACTAGACAGGGTCAACTCAGGAAGAATGTTCCCCATGACTCGGGGGTGTTGGGGGGGGTGGGGGGAGAGGGGGTAGGGAGCCCAGAACCAGTGGGGGGTCACAGCCTAAGGGAGAGGAGAAACTGTTCCCACTGGCACGAAGGTCAGTCACCAGAGGGACACAGATAGAAGAGAAGTGGGAACAGCTCCCAAGGCAGGGATGGAGTGGGGAAATGAGGAAATGGGGCGGTGAGTGGTTGTGATCTGGGACAGCTGGGAGCAGTTTCAGTCAGAACGTTCAAAGGGCGGGAATCGGGGAAAATACTGGGAAAGCAGGAGTCAACAGATGGAGGAGAGCCGGGTGGGGTGGGTGGGACCAAATGGAGGGACTTTCAGAAAAGCCGAGGCTGGGTGTTGACGTGGAGGAGGAGGAGGACTGGGAGAGTTAGTGAGGATGAACCTGTTTCAATCCTGGCGCTGATGGTCACATCTGACTGATATAATTAGAGCAAACGCAGGCACGGAAATTATTCTGAGAGCCTGCTTGCAAACCTCTGACACTGAAGCTCTCGAAAGGCCTATATTTTGTGACAATGACTAATGTGATGAAGAAAATGCAGTCACAGCACAAGAGGCTGCAACTCAGTCTCCAATCAGCTAAAGCAGAGCGGCCCGTGCCCCTAGACAGTATTAACCCCGTATCCTCCTGGTTGACTTAACCCCGCCTGCTCAGCCTGACAATCCCCCCCACCCCAGACCCCCGGCTTTCTGAAAGGGGTCTCATTCCTTGAAAGCTTGCTCCTCGACAACTCTTACCCAACACCTTCTTTCCTTCCAAATCCCTGTAAGGTTTCCAGCAAGAGCTGAGATGGCGTAAACACTGCCCCTACTGGCCAAGGACTTTTACTGCACCGTGACTGTTGACATAGCAAAGTTGATGGGTATTTGTGACACTGCAGTGATCCCAACCACCACCATACTCTCTTCCCGTCGCGCACATACACGTGCACAGACACACGGAGACACTCTCTCACACACTGCTGACACGCATGCACACGTACACAGACACACTCTCTCACACACTGCTGACGCACGCACACGT
>NW_025965735.1:70150-70518 GCF_021869965.1 Rhincodon typus | reverse complement strand
CACGTACACAGACACACTCTCTCACACGCTGCTGACGCACGCGCACGTACACAGACACACTCTCTCACACGCTGCTGACGCACGCGCACGTACACAGACACACTCTCTCACACGCTGCTGACGCACGCACACGTACACAGACACACTCTCTCACACACTGCTGACGCAAGCACCTGCAAGTGAATATCCAGCAGGAGCCGGGGTTTGGAGTGGGCAGGGGTAGGACTCTGCTGAAACAATTTGGGATTATCAATGCTGTGTGAAGAATCGGGGGAATGTGAGAGGGTCAGGGTTTTATCTGTTCGGTGGGCAAAGACTGACACAAACTGTCATTAGAGAATTGGAACTTTCTCTGTCTCTCCCTGCTT
>NW_025965735.1:68909-69650 GCF_021869965.1 Rhincodon typus | reverse complement strand
CGGCGACCACCGGGAAATATACTGCTGCCCTGGTCGACGCTCTTCCGATTTTGCTGCGCTCCCTCAGCACTGACCCTCCGACAGTGCCGTCTCCCAGCACCTTGCTTAAGCCTGGCCAGTGATTGCGCGTTTCAAAATGGCTCTCATCTCGACCCTGACAGCCTTATCTTTTCCGTAGGATTCCAACCAGGATGACGACTGGAAACTACAAGAGGATGACGACAGCCTGTAAGGAATACGGTCTCCCTCTGATCGATGATAATAACTTTGGCTGATAACAAAAAAATACCTCCCAGTCTGTGCATGACTTTGTCCTCGAAGTGCGCTCCCTGGGGCCATGCAGGAAATGCAGCAGCCAAATGCACAGCAAGATCCCACACAGACACACAGACACACACACAGCAATGTTGGAGTGAGCCAGATCGTCTGTGTTGAGTGATGCCGGCTGGCGGATAAATATCGGGCCCCATGGCACCAGGGAGAACTGCACACTCCCTCCGCTGTTCTTCCAAAATTATAATCCTCTGCTCGTCACTGCTTCAGTACCCTCCCGTTATCCACCACCCTTACCCCCCACCCCCCGGGCAGACAATAAACAAGAATCAGACAAGGTTCCCTGCGCAGAGTTACTGTCCCATTACCATTTCTGGAGAGAGAGAGGGAGGGAGAGAGAGAGAGAGACAAAGAGAGAGTGAGAGGGAGAGAGAGACTGAGAGCGAGAAAGAGAGAGAGAGAGAGAGA
>NW_025965735.1:62750-68409 GCF_021869965.1 Rhincodon typus | reverse complement strand
AGAGAGAGAGAGAGAGAAATAGGGAACAAGAAAGGCAGACCGACAGATAAAGAAAGCAACACAGTGAGGGAGAGATCGAGAGAGAGAAAGAAAGAGAGAGAGACAGAGAGAGAGACAGAGAGGGAGAAAGAGCGAGAGACAGAGAGAGAGAAAGGGAGAGAGAGAGAGACAGAGAGAGAGAGTGAGAGAGAAAGAGAGAGACAGACAGAGAGAGAAAGAGAGAGACACAGAGAGAGAGAGACAGAGAGAGAGACAGAGAGAGTGAGAGAGAGACAATGAGAGAGAGACAGAGAGAGAGAAAGTGAGAGGGAGAAAGAGAGAGAGAGAGAGACAGAGAGAGAGTGAGAGAGAGAGACAGAGAGAGAGACAAAGAGAGAGAGGGAGACAGAGAGAGTGAAACAGATAGACAGAAAGAAAGAGGAACAGACAGAGACAGCGTGAGAGCGAGAGTGAGATATAGATTGAGAGAGACAGACAAGGAGATTGTACAGGGGATGTGTGAAAGAGATTGCGAGAAATGAGATTCTGGTTTGAACCTGAAAGGGGATTTGGCTTTTGTGCGAGTTAGAAGCTTCCAGGAGGGAAACGGTGGGAAAAGGGGACCATTTTGTTTGGAAGTAATGTGATAATGCACACAGAAAACAGAGTGATAGCTTTACTCACCAAAACCCTGGAGTCCAACCTGAACTCGAGCCGGACACAAACAACAGATACGTTACAATGTCAATCTGCCCTTTGACAACCAATGCTGGTACATAAAAACAACTGTTTGTGGAAAGGGACATGGTGTGGTCAGCGTTGTTGACTGACAGGTTATTCCTCAAGGTCCTGTTGATCAATCATTGTCATTGTGTAATCCTGACAGAGATTACCCAGGGTTCAGGGACACTCTCTATCTAACAGGACTAACCCTGTATAAAAGCCTGCGTAAATTATCATTGCTGCATTTTCCTCACACTGGGAGATCTGCCATCCCAGTCTCTCAAACCTCCTATACTTCGATCACATCCATTATCAAACCAACTCTCCTACCCAGGTTGATCTCTCTCTCTCTGCTTCCATCCATATTGCCCACTTGAAGAGATCTCCGTCGCTTAACGGCTGTGATCCAATGAACAAAGCCCTGCTGATATTTTATTTCCCGGATGTCACTGGCCTATGGTTATTCCAAACGCCTCGTCATTCGCTTTAATACAACAGGGATGGCTAGGCAGGCGATGCGTTGCTGCTGTGATATGTGGGGCTCTGGTGTTGATCAAGTTGTTCGCTACTTGGAAGCCCAGCTCAGAGCCGATGGTGCTGGAGCCTGATGACACATCGAGGTGGTGGGGGGGGGTGGGCACTGTTTCCAGAGAGAGAGAGAGTCATGCAACTCTAAGATGAATTGAAACAAATGCAGTGCGTGGTCAGGGTTAAGATGGTGAGACTGTGAGTGAGGGAAGTATTGTGATTCAGATTTTGATTTTGGAAGAGTCTCAGCCAGGCTCAAAGAGATACAAATTTCTTCCACCGTGTGTGTGGATGATGGCTCAGACAGGAGGGAGGATGAGTAAGCCAATCACAGTACGAAATGGAGGGGAGGGGGCGTTGGAAAGTGGAATGTTGTAGTTATAGAAAATAGCACAGTCAGGGAAATAGATGCTGTTTTCTGCAACACTGACAGAGAGTCTTGAAGACTATCCTATGTACCTATTGGTTCAGGACATCTCCTCTGGGCTAGGGAGGAACTTGGAGTGGGAGGAGAACGATTCAGCTGTTGTAGGTAACAGGTAGGGGCTAGGAAAGAGATTCTGCTGAAGGATTAGGAATAACTCCGAGCTAAATTAGAAAGCAGAACCAGGGTGGGAGTCGTCTATAGACTCCGAAATGTTGCCTCACAGATTATTGCTCAGGAAATAATACAGCCATGTCATTAATCTGCATATCGACTGGAGAAACGAGATGGGGAAGGGTGAGATGGAAGAAAAATTTGTAGAAAGCATCAGGGATTGACAGTGCATTGCGGCTTTAAATCTAAAGATCTTTAATGAGCTTGTAATGAAGGATCTGCAAGGGAGTCGCCTTCACAACATGATGGCATTTCAAATTCAGTTTGAGGGAGAGCAACTGAGGTCTCACACTAACCCTTGAACTTAAATCAGGAGGATGACAGATAGATGAAGAAAGAGTTGTCTGAAGTGGACTTCATTAGTGAACTGGATGGGTTTGGTTAATTTTCATGGTCATCATTAAACTCTGAATTCCAAATTTTTATTGATCTGAAGTTCCACTATCTACCACCATGGGATTCGAACCCAGGTCCCTAGAACATTAGCTGGACCTCTGGATTAATAATCTAAAAATAATATTGCTTCCAGCAGTTGCTCCCATGTTAACCAATCCTCACAGGGTCATAGAGTCATACAGCATGGAAACAAACCCTTTGTTCCAACTTGTCCATGCTGACCAAGATTTCCCAAACTAAACTAGTACCATTTGCCAGCATTTGGCCCATATCCCTCTAAACTCTTCCTATCCATGTCCCCATCCAGATGCCTTTTAGATGTTGTAATTGTACCAGCCTCCACCACTTCCTCTGGCAGCTCATTCCATACACGCACCACCCTCTGTGTGAAAAAGTTGTCCCTCAGGTCCCTTTTAAATTTTACTCCTCTTGCCTTAAACCTATGCCCCTCGAGTTTTGGACTCCCCTTCCTGAGGGAAAGGACTTTAGCTGTTCTCCTTATCTATGCCTCTCATGATTTTATAAACCTCTATAAGGTCACCCCTCAACCTCCTGTGCTCCAGTGAAAAAAGTCCCAGCCTATTCATATAACTCAAACTCTCCACTTTCAGCAACATCCTGGTTAATCTTCTCTGAACCCTCTCCAGCTTTATAATATCCTTCCTATAACAGGGAGACCAGAACTGGACACAGTGCTCCAGAAGAGACCTCACCAATGTCCTGTACAACCTCAACGTGACGTCCCAACTCCTACACTCAAAGGTCTGAGCAATGAAGGCAAGCGTGCTAAACACCTTCTTAACCCCCCTGTCTACATATGACACAACTTTTCAGGAACTGAAAAAAATCTTCCCAATGTCTTGAACTCCTGTCTTGTTCAATGACCTTATTGAACACCTTCCGGGGCTCCAAATACACAACATCTACTAGTTCCCCTTTATCCAATCTGCTTGTTATATTCCCAAAACAGTCTTGCAAATTCGCCAGACGTGCTGTCTCTTTCCCAAAACCCTGATGACTCCGTTTGATTGTGTTAAAGTTTTCTAAATGTCCTGATATTTCTTCTTTAAGAATGGACTCTAGCCTTGTTGGAATGACTGATATGAGGCTAACCTGGCCTACAATTTCCTGCTTTCTGTGCCCCTCTCGTCTCGAACAGGGGTGATACATTAGCAGCTTTCAAATTAACTCAACCTCCCCTGGAATAGTCTCTGGCTGGCCAGTATTTATTGCCTGTGCCCAATTCCCTCTGAACTGAGTGGCTTGCTGGCCCATTACAGAGGGGAGTTGGTGCGGGTCTGGAGTCACATGTAGGCCAGTTCCAGGTGGGGACGTCAGATTACCTTCCTTAAAGGGCATTAGTGAACCAAATGTGTTTTTTTTTTAACTGCAATGGGCAATGGTTTCATTGTCATCAGTAGATTCTTAATTCCAGAGTTTTTTTTTAAATTGAATTCAAATTCTACCATCTGTCACGGCACAGATTCAAACCCGGGCCCCCGGAACATTATATCAGAGATAGTAGGAACTGCAGATGCTGGAGAATCTGAGGTAACAAGGTGTAGAGCTGGATGAACACAGCAGGCCAAGCAGCATCAGAGGAGCAGGAAGGCTGACGTTTCGGGCCTAGACCCTTCTTCAGAAAATGATTTCAAAGAAGGGTCTAGGTCTGAAACGTCAGCCTTCCTGCTCCTCTGATGCTGCTTGGCCTGCTGTGTTCATCCAGCTCTACACCTTGTTATCCCCAGAACATTAGCTGAGTTTCTGCATTAATGATCTAGCGATGATACCACAAGGATATCACACCCACTCGAGTTCAACCGGTGCCCCCACTATTTCTCCACTCACTTGCTCTAAAACTGTTGTATGCAGGCCATTGGGTCCTGGTGATTTGTCAGTGTAGCCCCATTAATTTGTCAAATACTTTCCCCTGTGACAGGGACTGGTACAAGATGCCCAATCCCCCAGCCTGCCACTAGCTTTTGACACTTAGTATACTTTAATTTTTGACTGGAATCTCATGTTGACTGCCTTTGTTACCCACAGTGTTTCATCCTTCTCAATGAGTCCTTCTTTTTGGCCAGAATAAAGTTTCGAGTGCTACAAAACGTTACTTAGACATCCACCACTTCTCATATTCTGGCCTTCCCCTTTGTCTATTCTCCTCACTCACTCTAAGTAACTCTCTCTTCATCCCTTTGAAATCCGATCAATGTCATGGTCACTATTCCCCAGCTGATCTGTAGTAACGAGATCTCTTATCACTCGCATATCTGATGTTGTTTAGAGAAGGAAATCCATCCTTACCTGGTCTGGGCATGTGACTCCAGACCAACCGCAAAGTGGTTGACACTTAATTGCCCTCTGGGCAACTAGGGATGGACAATAAATGCTGGCCTGGCCAGCGATGTCCACAACCTGTGAATGAAGACAGAGAGTCAGGAGTACTGGAAAGATGGAATCTGATGAATTCCCCCGGATCAGTATTAAGGGCCTTAATTTTTACACTGTGTAATAATGAGTTGGGAGAGGGGACAGAGTGCAATGTATCCAAATTTACTGATGACCCAGGAATACATGGGAGGGAATGTTGTGATTGGGACACAAGGAATCTGGAAGGGGATATGAATGAGTGAATAAAAACTTGGCTGACTTATTGCAAGGAAGTGCATAGTTGTACACTTCCATAGAAAGCAAAATAAATGGGCCGAGGGGTGGCAGATGGAGTTTAATTTAGATAAATGTGAGGTGCTGCATTTTGGAAAGGCAAATCAGGGCAGGACTTATACACTTAATGGTAAGGTCCTGGGGAGTGTTGCTGGACAAAGAGACCTTGGGGAGCAGGTTCATAGTTGCTTGAAAGTGGAGTCGCAGGTAGACAGGGCGGTGAAGAAGGTGTTTGGTACGCTCGCCTTTATTGGTCAGTGCGTTGAGTATAGGAGTTGGGAGGGTCATGTTGCAGCTGGACATTGGTTAGGGCCACTTTTGGAATACTGCATTCAAATCTGGTCTCCCTGCTGTAGAAAGGATGTTGTGAAATTTGAGAGGGGTCAGAAAAGATTTACAAAGATGTTGCCGGGGTTGGAGGGTTTGAGCTACAGGGAGAGGCTGAATAAGCTGGGGCTATTTTCCCTGGAGCGTCGGAGGCTGAGGGGTGACATTACAGAGGTTTATAAAATCATGAGGGGCATGGATAGAGTGAATAACCAAGGTCTTTTTCCCAGGACAGGGCATAGGTTTAAGGTGAGAGGGAGAAGATTTAAAAGGGACCTGAGGGGCAACTTTTTCACACAGAGGGTGGTGTGTGTATGGAATGAGCTGCCAGAGGAAGTGGTGGAGGCTGGTACAATTACAGCATTTAAAAGGCATCTGGATGGGTACATGGATAGGAAGGGTTTAGAGGGATATGGGCCAAATGCTGGCAAATGGAGACTG
>NW_025965735.1:59422-62250 GCF_021869965.1 Rhincodon typus | reverse complement strand
GACGTTTCGGGCCTAGACCCTTCTTCAGAAAATGATCTAGGCCCGAAACGTCAGCCTTCCTGCTCCTCTGATGCTGCTTGGCCTGCTGTGTTCATCCAGCTCTACACCTTGTTACCTCGGGTACATCACTGTGCCTGTGGTGTCATTACTGTCAGTGTTATGGAGAGCAATTTTGTCACTATATGTAATCAGCAAGTTTTTGAAAAGGAAGGGCTGTATGCTTCTTAACCCCTGAAAACAGAGTCAGTTTGAACGATCAGCAGTGAGTTTTTTTGTGGATTTAAACAATGAGGATTATTTATTCATGCACTTACGCCCTGAAAATCTGATAAAACACCACTCATTCACCTCTCATACATATGCACTGGAGGAAAAGTACAATTAAAGTGGGCAGTACACTTTCAGAAGTTACAAACAAAGGAATACTGGGGAGAAAGCAGAGATTGCAGGCCTAGTGAAGAAGGCATTTTTCGTCTTGCAGGGTAGTCTGTGTGTTTGTAGTTTAAGTCATATGTCAGGATTATTGCAGGATTCCTTCAAAGAGGTGCAATTTTTAGCTGGGCACTGTGCCTTTGTTATTATCTTGTTATGGGGAGGCCAGTTTTCTGTATTGGTACACTTGAAAAGTAAGAAGCATGGAGCCCTTTCAGTGTTTCTGGTTTTTAGACCCAGACGTTACTGCCTTTGCTGTTGCTTCTTGCAGTGTTGCTTGTGGACTGACTGGGTATCTTCCTCTTATTGGATTAAACAAGTTTATTGTTGTGATCAGTTTTGGCCTGGTAAATATTTCCTGTTGTCTACCTAGAATTATGTGAAGTTCAAAACCATTACTGTGCAGTGAGAGATAGATAGTGACCATTCATGTCTGCTTACTATTTAACCATTTGCACTATAGCTTTCTTGTTAAGTTTTCAGCATAGAGACAGTGAAATTCGGAGTCCATAGATTTTGAGTTTTGGGTAAGTCCACAAGCAATAGATGTGAATTCCAAAACTGGTTTTGTCTTATGCCCAATCATGGCCATTCAGTTAGCAATTTTCCAAAGAGTGGAAATGCTTCTGAGTCCATATATAAGTTCTGCATTAATTGTATGGGTCACCTGACCCTCAGCAGCCACTCGAACAGCCTTTTAATGAACGTTTTTAAAAGCAAAGCAGTTTCCAGAAAACTGTATACTGAATACATTCAATGTTTTTAAAATGCCTTTATGTCTCTGTCAGTCAGCAATAATGGGTATAGTTTTGTTTTGTTTTGTTCTGTTCCAGTAGCTGGAAGGGAAAAATTCCTTTAATTCTACACATGTTATGTGTTTTATGCACATGCATTTTCCTATTCTAGCAACCTTTCTATTGATGGTTCCAAAATGGACACAGATGCAAATCTTGCAAAATGAATAGTTTCTTTTTTATGTTTCTATAGTCCCAGTTCCATTAAACACCACAGGCTGGATTAAAGCATATGATGCTTGCCTGATATTGGGCTGAGTACCAATTTCATATGTTTTCACTAGCTCTGAGATATAATTCTTCATTTAAAGTTGGTGCCAGTTCATCAGTACAAATATATATGTGATGAATTTCTTATGTATCTAGTGAAAAAAGATTAATCTTTCATGCACAACTTTCCAATATTGTCTGAATCTCTTTCTACCTTTTCTTTCCTACCAGCCAGACATCATTGTCATTGACATCATGATATGTAAATGTCCAAGCAATTGATTAAACAAACATACATTCTACTTGTAAAGGCCTATTAGAAAGGGCACGAGTTATCCCACTAAGTACATGCTTCTTACTCCATATGAGAACTTGGGTGTAAGTCAGAGGTGTGTGTTGCAGTTTTTTTAGAACTCAACTGAGTAAAATTGTAAGTTACTGAGACACAGCACCATTGACTTTGGACAGTGTTTAATGGACATGATGGATGTCTTCCTGCCAGCGGGAAAGGCAGCAAAAATGCAGTGTTTTCTCCTTTGGGAAAGCCTGGAGAGATAAATATCATTAACAGGGCAGTGCAGTACTCTCCCTAGCTTCACAGACGTGGGGCAAAAGGCTCACCCACAGAGAAATGTGAGCCAATCAGAGACTGGCAGCTTTTCACTGCTCAGCAGCACCTCTGGCAAGAATGTGGTTGCTGCCAGTACTGAACCTATGTAGGGCTCAGGATCACTAAACTGATTATAAAGTGGATACCGAAAGAACTGCGGATGCTGTAAATCAGAAACAAAAACAGAAATTGCTAGAAAAGCTCAGCAGGTCTGGCAGCATCTGTGGAAAGAAATCAGAATTAACATTCCTGGTCGAGTGACCCTTCCTCAGAACTGATGGAAGCTAGGAAAATGTCAGTTTATATGCAGAGGGGGGGGGGGGGGGGGGGGTGGGGGGGTGGAGGGGGTATGGAGTAAACAATAGGTGGGGCTAGAGCCCAAAGAGAGAAGAGCAGTTGGAGTAGGTAACGTTCTGGCTAGGAGGGTGAATAGCTGTTAATGGGGACTGTTAGAAGCTAACAATGGGTTGCGTGTAATAGCACATTATGTGATAACAAGGCCTGATGTGTGGGGATTGGGGTAAGGACATTGGAAAATGAGGTGCTGTTCTTCCAGCGTCTGCTGAGCTTCACTGGAACACTGCAGCAAACCTGAGACAGAGATGTTGGCCAGGGAATAGCGTCGTGTGTTGAAGTGGCAGGCAACTGGAAGTTCAGAGATAGTTGGAACTGCCGATGCTGGAGAGTCTGAGATAACAAGGTGTAGAGCTGGATGAACACAGCAGGCCAAGCAGCATCAGATGAGCAGGAAAGCTGACGTTTCGGGTCTGGACCCTTCTTCA
>NW_025965735.1:57926-58922 GCF_021869965.1 Rhincodon typus | reverse complement strand
CAACATAAATTAGTCCCATTTGGCACCGTTTGACCACTATCCCTTCATATGTTTTTTCTTCATGTCGTTATCTAAATGTCTTTTTAATGTTGTCAATGCACCGGCATCCACCACTTCCTCTGACAGCACGTTCTACACATGGGCCACTCTCTGTGTAAAACGTTGCCCTTCATGTCCTATATAAAACAGGTTCCTCTGACGTGAAAAAATGACATCCTGGAGTTTTGGACTCCCCCACCCAAGGGGAAAAAATTCCGTTGATATTCACCTCATTTCCTTCCATCATGTGTTTAACACCGTCCGTAATGCCTGAACCTCCTACATTCCTGTGAAAAGCATCCATTGCATTTTTAACGACTCAAACCCTCTGTTCCTGACAACATCCTGGTAAAACTTTATATTTTTATCTGCAATTTAATATAATCTTTCCTATACTGAGGCAATCAGAACTGCACACAATGATCTGGAAGACGCCTCCACAACATTCCTTGAACTGAAGTTTCTTTCAGTCGTGATGTTTGACAATGGTGCCATAAAACTTGATATTCGTGAAGAGAGGAGATTCTAGTGTAGGGGTGTTGTCAATAGGCTAATAAACCAGCACCTTGGATAGACATTCTGCGAATGCATGTTGACAACTCAGTGCAGCAGTTGGTGAAGTTTGAATTTGATGATAATCTGGAATACAAAAACTTGCTGGAATTTAGTCATTTTTGCTGTGACCTTACTCAAGAATGGCCACACAGAAAAATCTTGGAATTATAGACCAGTAGTCTGAAAACTTGTGGTAAGTAAGTTACTTGTGAAGATTCAGAGGGATAAGATATACATGCATTTAGAAAAACAGGGTTTGATCAGGTATGGGCAGCATGGCTTCTCGCATCGGAGATCATTCCTCAGAAATTTGTCAGTGATCTTTGATTTAACAACAAGGAAAGTTGATGAGGACTGAGCAGTAAATGTAGTCTGCATGGATTTCATCAAGGCATTTGCTGA
>NW_025965735.1:56271-57426 GCF_021869965.1 Rhincodon typus | reverse complement strand
CTTCTATAGAAACACGAACCTGCACTCCAAGGTCCCTTTGATCCTCTACCCTCCTTAAGGCCCTACCATTCAGCATGAAACCCCTACCTTGATTTGACTTTACAAAATGCAACACCTCATAGTTATCAATATTAAACTTCATTTACCATTTTTCGTCGCACTTCCACAACTGATCAAGATCCTGCTGCAATTTCTGATAACCTTCCTCACTGTCCACCATATCACCTATTTTAGTGTCATCCACAAACTTACTAATCATGCCTTGTACATTCTCCCACATATCATTGATACAAATAACAAACAGCAATGGGCCCAGCACCGAACCCTGAGACTCACCACTGGTCACAGGCCTCTAGTCTGACAAATATCCTTCCACGATTAAACTCTGCTTCCTATCACGAACCAATTGTGCATCCACTTTGCCAAATCTCCCTGGATTCCTGACAAACTAACCTTCCAGAGCAACCTACCACGTGAAACCTCAGCAAATGCCTTGATGAAATCCATGCAGACTACATTTACTGCTCAGTCCTCATCAACTTTCCTTGTTGTTAAATCAAAGATCACTGACAAATTTCTGAGGAATGATCTCCGATGCGAGAAGCCATGCTGCCCATACCTGATCAAACCCTATTTTTCTAAATGCATGTATATCTTATCCCTCTGAATCTTCACAAGTAACTTACTTACCACAAGTTTTCAGACTGCTGGTCTATAATTCCAAGGTTTTTCTGTGTGGCCATTCTTGAGTAAGGTCACAGCAAAAATGACTAAATTCCGGCGAGATTTTGTATTCCAGATTATCATCAAATTCAAACTTCACCAACTGCTGCACTGAGTTGTCAACATGCATTCGCAGAATATCTATCCTCGGTGCTGGTTTATTAGCCTATTGACAACATCCCTACACTAGAATCTCCTCTCTTCACGAATATCAAGTGTTATGGCACCATTGTCAAACATCACGACTGAAAGAATCTTCAGTTCAAGGAATGTTGTGGAGGCGTATTCCTGATCATTGTGTGCAGTTCTGATTGCCTCAGTATAGGAAAGATTATATTGAATTGCAGATAAAAATATAACGTTTTACCAGGATGTTGTCAAGAATAGAGGGTTTGAGTCGTTAAAAATGCAATGGATGCTTTTCACAGGAAT
>NW_025965735.1:52261-55771 GCF_021869965.1 Rhincodon typus | reverse complement strand
TGCTGCTTGGCCTGCTGTGTTCATCCAGCTCTACACCTTGTTATCTCAGAATGTATTCAAGAGGCGGCTAGATATTGCACTTGGGGAGAATGGGATCAAAGGTTATGGGGAGAAAGCAGGATTAGGCTATTGATTGGTTGGTTGGTTGATTTACTTATTGTCCAGCGTACCAAAATACAATGAAAAGCTTTGTTTACCAGCATTACAGACCATAGTAAGCAAAGGATGTACAGATCAAAAAAGGCACACAGGTTACATTGCACAGGGCGTGCGCTAAGCGAGATCAATGTTAGCAAGATCAGTATTATTTGACACGAGAGAATCCATTCATTAGTCTAATAATGGCCGGGAAAAAGCTGTTCTTGAGCCTGCTTGTGCATGTGTTCAGAATTCTGTACCTTCTCCACTTTGAGCTATAGGGAGAGGCTCAATAGGTGGGAGCTATTTCCTCTGGAACATCAGAGGCTGAGGAGTGACCTTATAGAGATTTATAAAATCATGAGGGGCAAGGATAGGGTGATTAGTCAAGGCCTTTTTATTTCCCTCAGGGTAGTGGGGTCCAAAACTAGAGGGGCATAGGCTTAAGATGAGAGGGGAAAGATTTAAAAGGGACCTAAGTGGCAACTTTTTCATGCAGAGGGTGGTGTGTGTATGGAACGAGCTGCCAGAGGAAGTGGTGGAGGCTGGTACAATTACAATATTTAAAAGGCATCTGATGGGTACATGAATAGGAAGCGTTTACAGGGATATGGGCCAAATGGGACTAAATTAAATTGGACATCTAGTCAGCATAGATGAGTTGGATCAAAGGGTCTGTTTCTGTGCTTTATATCTTTATAACTTTATGGTCATCACTAGTCTCATAATTCCGGTTTTGTTTTGGCACTGAACAATCTGCTGCAGTAAGGTTTGAAGTTACGTCCCTGGGACACTAGTCTAGTGACCATACCACGAGGACATTGCATCCCTGCAGCTGCTTATAGCTGAGTGCTGTATAGGTGGTCAAGGCCTGGGCAAATGCTTGGCGCTCTTGTGCCGCAGTGATAGTGCCCCTACCCCGGACCATGAAATCCAGGTTCAAGTCCCACCTTCTCCAGTGATGTATCATAAGACCTCTGAAAAGGTTGCTTTAGAAAAATAGGTTCATAAGATGTTGATAAATTGTCAACAGCCAGGTAAGTCAATGGAGAGTATCTGTGTATTAGCAGGGTCTGTGGAGTGTATATATGAGACAGTCTCTGAGTCTAAAGAAGGGGCGGAGAACATTGGATGCTTTGAATTTGGAAGCCAACAAAGATGTTGTATCTAGTGTAGACGTGGAGAGAAAAATTGAACCAGACTATTCATGAGGGTGTGGATGGATGGGATCAGAGTGTAGCAGGAAGGTATAGACATAGGTAGAGTCTAGGTGCTATTGAGGGGTTGCATTTGCAAGGGTTTTAACAGCTAGTACTTCACAGGGTAAAAATAAGCGCTGGGAATTTGCAGTGGCTACCATTTATACCTGGGTATAAGTATTATATGAGTATTAGCATTTGCAGTATTAGGGTGCCGTGGAGCAACACATGTATGTATGTACGTAACTCCCTACCTACACTCACCTTTACTGGCTCCATCCCCGCCTCCTTGACCTGTCTGTCTTCTCTCCCACCTATCTGCTCCTCTAACCACCTTCCATCATCGCCTCCCCGCTCTCTCTATTTATTTCAGACCCCCCGTCCCCTCCCCCATTTCTGAAGAAAGGTCCTGCCCCGAAACATCAGCTTTCCTGCTCCTCTGATGCTGCCTGGCCTGCTGTGTTCCTCCAGCTCCACACTGTGTTATCTCTGACTCCAACATCGGTAGTTCCGACCATCTCCGACATGTATGTATGGTTAGGTTCAGAATATGAACAAAGGGTAGTACAGAATTATATATGGTATGGGGTTTTATAGTGTGTGTAGGAGTTTGTGTTTCCACTGTGGGTAATGAGTTGATGGATAGAGCTTTCGTACTAACAAGGCTTTATGGATTATTTTTCTCCCTTCTTTTGTAGGATGTGGATGTTTTGGCAAGGTCAACATTAATGACTGTTCCCTAATTGCCCTGGAGAAGGCGCTGGTGAGCTGCACTTGGGCAGCGCAGTAGCGCAGTGGCTCAGTGGTTAGCACACTGCTGCCTCACAGCCTGGGTTCGATTCCACCCTCGGGTGACTGTCTGTGTAAGGTTGCATATTCTCCCTGGGTCTGTGTGGGTTTCCTCCCACACTCTAAATGTGGGCAAGTTAGGTGCATTAGCTTTGCTTAATTGTCCAGTGTGTCCACGGATGTGAAGGCTGGCCAGGTTATCTGCGGGGAATTTTAGGGATGGGGTTGGATCTGAATGGGATGCTCTTTAGAGGGTCAGTGTGGGCTGAATGGCCTGCTTCCACACTGTAAGCATCCTAAGCGCTGCAGTACATTTGGGCTAGGTGCACACCCACAGTAGAGTTGGGGATGGGGTTATACGATTTGTCCCAATGACACTGTAGGAACTGCAATGTATTCCCATGTTGGGATGCTGAGTGGCTTGGGGGAGAGCTTGCAGGGGCTAGTATTCCCATGTATCTGCTGCCCTTGTCTTTCCAGATGGAAGTATCTCTGTCGGTGATATAGATGCCTGTCACTGTGATGCCAAATCAAGTAGGCTGCTTTGTCCTCGAGTTGGGTGGAGATCGATGAGAATTGGGCCTGAATAATTTATGGAGAATAAGGTCTGAGTTTTAACAATGAGTTTGCGCAACAAGGTCTGGGTATGAACACAAGTGAATGGATGGGTAAGGGGTAGGTATTAATGAGGCGATGGGAGAGCTACTAGTGTTAGAACTGAATAAATCTGGCTATTGAAAAGCAGGGAATGTTAGTGCTGGATGGAGTCTATATTTTTGCAGCAGGTGCCTTAAATGTGGAGTCCATGAAATAACAGGACATAGTGTACAAGTGCCTTTGTATTAATCTTGGGTGTTTAACAGGAATATGGGATAAGGTCTGTGCATTAGCAGGTTCTAACAGGATGCATATAATCTGGGTCTTAACAGGGGTGGGGTAGACGTCATATCATCTGCAGGCTAACAGTGGGTATTGTTAGAATCAGAGAATTCCAACAGTGTGGAAGCAGGCCATTCAGCCCATCAAGACCACACTGAACCTTCAAAGAGAATGCCACCCAGACCAGTCCCCTATCGCTGTAACCCGGCTCCCCAACCCCCATCACTATTGTCCATCAGAGTCGAATCCCTCTGGTCTCACCATTCCCCTCAAAATCATCCGTCAGAGCCCCCTATGGACTCACCATCCCCATCGCTATTGTCTGTCAGAGACAACCCCACTCCGGGCTAACCATCCCCATCTCTATCGTCTGTCATGGGCCCCCCACCAACCTCCGGGCTAATCATCCCCATCGCCCACATCTGTCAGAGCCCCCTCCCCTCCGGACCCACCAACCCCATCGCCATCATCTGTCAGAGCCCCCTCCCCTCCGGACCCACCATCC
>NW_025965735.1:51579-52251 GCF_021869965.1 Rhincodon typus | reverse complement strand
CTTCCCTCCAGACCCACCATCCCCATCGCCATCATCTGTCAGAGCCCACTCCCCTTCGGATCCACCATCCACTTCGTCACCGTCTCTCAGAGACCCCCACTCCAGGCTAACCATCCCCGTCGCCATCGTCTGTCAGAGCCCACTCTCCTCTGGACCCACCATCCCCATCACCATCGTCTATCAGAGCTCCCCATCCAGGCCCACCATCCCCATTGCTATCGTATGTCCGAGCCCCCCTCTATGTGCCCACCATCCCCATCACCATCGCCTATCAGAGCTCCCTCTCCAGGCCAACCATCCCGATCGCCAATGTCTGTCAGATACCCCCACCTCCGGGGTAACCATCTCCATTGCTATCGTCTGTCCGAGCCCCCCCTAGGCCCACCAGCCCTATCGCCCTCGTGTGTCAGAGACCCCCTCCCGGCTAACCATCCGCATCTCCATCGTCTGCAGGGTCCCCTCCTCCGGTTTCACCATTCCCCTCACTGTCATCCATCGGAGTCCCGCTCTGGACCCACCATCCCCATCGCCATCATCAGTCAGAGCCCACTCCCCTCCTGACCCACCATCCCCATCACCATCATCAGTCAGAGCCCACTCCCCTCCGGACCCACCATCCACATCGCCATCATCAGTCAGAGCCCACTCCCCTCCGGACCCACCATCCCCATC
>NW_025965735.1:42871-51079 GCF_021869965.1 Rhincodon typus | reverse complement strand
CCCAGTCCAATTATTACAATAAACATCTGATTAGTTTTCATTTGAGTAACTACAATGAACATGTGATTATAGTCCTGCCCTTCCTGGGTGGGAACATTATAGAGGGTTCTTGTGGAACTCTGGTAGTGTCACTACTATTGGATCAGGAGGCATGGGTTCTATTCCCACCCTCAACAGAGGTATGTCAGAGCAGCTCTGAATGTTGATTAGAAAATATCTGAGCTGAGACTGAATTATTTTTCACTCCTACATTAAACATTCTTCCATCTGTTGTTCATTACAATAAAAGCAGTATTTGCTATTTATTTACTTCAGGTCACTTAGTGGAATATCTATCTAATCATGCTGGTTTTAAATTCCTGCAAAATGTTAGACAAAGTTTCATACTTAAAAATTAAAATGTCTAAACAAAATGAGCTTCAACAATTGTTTCAACCAAACAGCTGAGTACACCCAATACTTTTTCAAATGGTGAGTGGTGGGATTGTATTTCTAATGAGGAAACAAGTATCTAAATATTGTTTATTCTGAAATTTAATTCAGCAAAAACATTTGAAACAAAACATTTAGGACATTATGATTGTTTATTCCCAAAGATCAAATATATAAATCCTTATTCCCCAGTTCAATAAAGAAGCAAACAGCATTGTTTTCTAGTACAGTGAAATAAACAATTGCCACTTCATATTATTCCTCAGGCTAATAATTAACTGCATTTTAGAACAAAATATTGTAATTTATCTAAAAATTGTTTTGCCCTTTTATCAAATTAATTTCCTCAATATTTAAAATTAAATATTGTGATTTATCTAAATATTATTTTGCCCTTTTATCAAATTAAGTTCCTCAATATTGTTCAAATCATGGTCTGCCAGAAATTTGTTTATATTTTTCGCCGCATCATATTGACTGTAAGCAGGAAAGTATTGGAGTGTGATCACCTCAACATGGGCTTAGTGTTTCTGTCATTTATCACATGATGTTTTTAAGTACCTTTCACCTAAAAACCAGAGTGAATTTTAAAGGTTTGTTGACTTCAATTAAGACCTTTAACACCCGATTATCAATCCACTCCAATCACATAAAATCGAAACGTTATTGAAATCAATGCACTTACAAGACCCAGCACATAAAGGCAGACAATGGTCTTCATTATCATTTAATTACTATTCAGTGGAATACTCTTAGTAAGTATCTTATTGGTCTTGACCTCAATAACCACAGTAAACAACTGGTTATCCTTCCATCCAATAAATGCAATAGATAGCTTCTGAAGAATTCATCCAATAATCATTGCTATAAATCAGTAATTTTGGCTCAGTACATCAATAGGTGCGTATATTTTGAACACATGTCCAATACACATAGTTAGCTTTTTATTCAGAGCAAATATCAAAAAACTACCTCTGTAAATGTCATTGACTGTAGCTTTCATTTACTGTAATACACAAGTTCGTTATCTAATTATTTTCTTCTTAATTCTGACATAAATGTCTAAAGAATGATGAGACGAAAATTCACATGAATTATAAATTACTTTCTCTACAAGAAATCCAATGGAAGGAAATATCAATTCTTAAATGGCTGATAACTTTGAACAGTGAAATAAACAATTACCATTTCATATTATTCATCAGGCTAATAATTAGAACTAAATATTGTAACTTACCTAAATATTGTTTTGCCATTTTATCTTTCAATAATTTTTTTCAATTTTTTTCAATAATCACTGAGGGTCTAATTTTGTTAGAATTGTAAGATTCGTTATTACTTAATTGTCGTGAATAAAGTGAGTTATATTTTAACTGTCCAAGTTCACAGTTAAAGTGATTTTTTATCGTTAATTTTATTATTTTCAGTCCAATATCCTCAAAATCAGCAAACTATTGATGGCTCCTCTATGACTCCATGACAATATCTAATTTTAACTTGCAATAATTTACAGAAATGCAGAAAATACCAAACTAATGTTGACATCAATAGAGCTCTAATTTTGTAGTGATCACTAAACTACATAAATGCTCAATTAAATGCTCATCATGAAATGTTTATAACAGGACAGTGCAGTAAGGAGGTTAAATGATTCATTTTTGTATTATATAGTCATCACAGTTAATGATTAAATGATAAAACATGAAAGCATCATTTTAAATGCCTAGGACCAGTGAATCAACATTGGGCTGTAAATATCTCAATACTTGCCCATCATTTGAATGCATTAGGAAGTTAAACATTTCTTCAGTCCACTACTCTTCAAAAATGTTTTATTTTTATACACTCCATCATTTCAGAGAATGTCAAATTATTAACAGTGCAGTCTTGTTTGAATTGAATTAAATATCTTTTTCATTTCAACATCAACACTGAAAACATATTGGGTTTATTTCCAAACTGTACATGGAAGTCTAAATATTGCTTAGTCAAGGAATTTAATTCTGGAAAAGCTTTTCAAAAATCATTTAGCACATCATTATTGTTCAAGTCAATAATTCAAATGTATGAATCCTAATTCACCAGGCCAATCAAAATGTAAAAAATGCATTGATTCCTTGTTCAGTGAAACAAACAAATGCCACTTCATATTATTCTTCAGTCTGCAAATTGTTGTAAATGTCTTGTAAAAAAAATCATTTGATCAAGTTAAATTTCTAATCACTGGTAAATCCATGAATTGACAGAACTTTATTTTTATTCTTCCATTCAACTATTGATCTTGACTCTGAGTTTGAAATACATTGATAATATCGGATATTGTTGACTTGAATATTAGTTTTCTATATCTCACAAATTGCGTGATGATTTTACATGCATTTGACCTAATAGTTTGAGTGAATTACAAAGTTAATTGGTGTCAATTAAGACCTTTAGCATCTGATTTTTAATCGGTTCCTAAATCTCATAAAAGGTCTCAACTTTATTGAAATCAATGCACACACAATATTGTACATAAAACTTCACAATGGTCTTCATAATCAGCCAAATGCTATTTAGTAGAATACTGTTAGTAAGTATCTTATCCTTTAGGGAAGGAAATCTACCATCCTTACCCGAACTATCCTCTATGTGACTCTGTATCTACAGCAATGTGGTTGACTTAACTACTCTTTGGGCATTTAGTGATGGGCAATAAATGGTGGCCCAAACAATTGCACTGACATCCCATGAAAAAATAAACAAAACAAGTAAATACCTGGTTATCATCACATCCAAAAATTGCCATAGATACTATTCTTATGCTTCAGTCCAGCAGGTACACACAATGCATGCTCCTCAGACCAAAATTCACACCTTATTACTAATGGCGGAGGATGCTAATAGCAATATATATCCAGATGTTGATAATCTGGAATATTCGCGAGTTTTCCAATGGGTATCTATCCAATTATTGTTATTAATGTGTAATTTTAACTCAGTACATCAATAGCTACAAACATTTTGAACATATGACCATTAAACATATTTATCCATTTATTTAGATTTAAATATTTAAATATTTCAAAACTGCTGCTGTAAATGACTATCTTTCAGCACCTGAAATATTCACGTTCATTACCTATTTAATTTCTTTCTAATTCTGAAAGAATGTCTAAATATTGATCATAATAAAAATCACGACAATATAAATTCCTTTTCTTGATAATAAAACCAACAGAAATATAGCATTCTTGAACAACCTATATGTTTGAATGGGAAACAATCATTTTTGATAATCACTGAACACTTTGTTTTTTTCAATCCATTAACCCAGCATTTTAATCCGCCATTTACTGATCTTAATTAACATTACTAAATAAATGTCAGAGAAAACTGCTCTGAAAATATTAAATCACTTTATTTGTTAGAATTCTAACATCAATCACATATTTGTTGTCATTGCAATAATTACACAACAACTTAGTTTAGTCTTTCTAACAAGTATCATGAGATTCATATTTTAGTTTAATCCATTATTTCTTCATGCCAAATATTGTAACAACAAATAAATTATTCTTTTCCGTGCCAACACTCCCACAAAACGACAAATGATTTCCCATCAAATGCAAGCAATGTATATCTGATTCTTTCTCATTTGAATACTCACAGTAATCATGAGATTATTTTTCAGCCTAACTAATTAAGACATGTCTAATCGCATTTACTCAAATAAGGTCTGTTCATTTCGACACATTGCAATGTGCGATTTTCTTCATTCTGCAGGTCACTAATAGCAGATTTTTAAAATCTAATTGTTGCTAATGTCTAATATTAAATAATAGTTCAAACTCAGTAGCCACTATAAATATGAAATTATGTCTCACTACATCAACTGACATAAATATATTGTACTGTACAGTTTTCCCGAACTTAGTGAATATCAGTTTTGTTTTAACATTTCAATCCAGTTGAATTGATTTTATTATATTTCACTTCAATTCTGATATCTATTCCATTTCTAATGATCATATTGATGTTTTCTATCCATGATGTTTTTGTCCATGCAAAAAGAAATGAATTTATATCCCTTTATACCACAGCCTGGAGTGAACAATTATTAGATATTAGATATTAGCTATTAGCAACAATTCAGTTTTAAAATACTGTTAGTACACTTAAGTTCCTTTAAATCAAAAGCTACGCTAAATCTTGACTTCTTGAAAGTCCGACATTTTTGGAAAAAAAGAGAAAGGTGATTTCACCTGAACTCTCACATTAAAAGAATAGTTGTATTTTTTTTTTCCAATTCAGGGCTCCAACAAAATGATTCTAAATTTAATTTCATTTTCAGAAAACTGCTTTGAACATGTTAAAAAGCATTGTTTATATTTATCCCAACATTATTTATCAATGTCTAATAATCACACAATGATGTCTGTTCTTTTTCTACTAAATGTTCTTGATTGTATCTTTTGTTCACGATAACACTTTCGTTATTTACTAATTTTGTTCCAAATTCTGACACAAATGTCAAAACATTGATGCCAATACAAATTATTTTGATTATAAAATATTTTTCCCTACAAGTAAGACAATGGGTAGAAATGTAGAATTCTTTTTGGTCTGCATTTTTGAATGAGGATACAATTTAGTACTTGTTGGTTTTTCAATTTATTTCAACTTAGCTACTATATTTTAGCCTTGTGATCTTGTTGAATATATATTCAACATTGGAGCTTTGACAACATTAAATCAATTTATTTGTTAGAATTCTAATACTCTTCAGTGTCATTACAATATTTACACAATAATTTAGATTCATCTTTCTAATATTTTATTTTAATCCATTACTTCTTGGTGTCGATGCTATAATAAAAAAATCCATTTTCTTTCAATTCAAGAGACCCACAAACAATGAATGACTTCTCATCCAGCACTCGTTGTAAATATCCAATTCTTTCTCATTAGAATAATCACAAAAATTATGGAAGGAACAACCTGTTAAACTAAAAGAAGTCCAATTACTTTTCACTCCAATAATTACTCTTTGTTTCTACACATTGCTCAGTCTAGTAGCTATATGAAATTTCTCATTATTTCTTAGTATACTAATGACATTTTATAAAATTAATTGTTGATATCTATTATCAAAATTATTTTTTCATTCCAGGAAGTTCTATAAATGTGGAATTATGACTCAGTACATCAACTGATGAAAAGATATTGCACTGTACAGTCTCCCAATCATTGTGAGTACAACTTTTTTATCTTAACAATGTAAACCTAGTTGAATTGATTTGAATATATTTCATTTCAATACCACAATTTATCGTATTCCTAATCACAGCAACATCAAAACGATTTTCACGCTAAAGTAACTTAAATTTCCCATTTTTTTTTGTACTCAAAACATAACTTTACATCCCTTTGTTCTTGCATTTAACAGTCACGGTAAATTTTCAACTCTTGGAAGTTGTACCATTTTTGGAAAGAATGGAAATTGTCTTCAGCAGAATAAACACTTTGAATAATGTAGTCTTCCTATTCAATCGTGTGTATTCCTGAAATACTTTAATTTTCATTTCAAGCAAAACAGCTTTGAACATATTGAATAAGTTTATTTATTTTCACTCTAACATTATTTATCAATGTATAATAATCACATGATCATGTCAATGCTTCTTTTGAACAATTATCATGAGATTCCTATGTAATTAAGGCCATTATTGCTCAGTTACATCATTACTGCAAATATGTAATTCTTTTGATCAGTCCATCACACACAGAAACTATCTAATTAATTCCCAGTCACAATAAGTATCTGATTAGTTTTCACTTGAGTAACTACAGTGAGCATGTAATTATAGTCCTGCCCTTCCTGAGTGGGAACATTATGAAGGGTTCTTGTGGAGCTCTGGTAGCGACTCTACTACCAGACCAGGAGGCATAAGTTCAATTCCCACCTTCAACAGAGGTGTGTGAGAGCGGCTCTGAATGTTGATTAGAAAATATCCAAATGTAGGTTGCATTGATTTAAACTCTTCTATCTGTTGTTCATTCCAATAATCACAGTGCCTGCTATTTATTTTCTTCAGGTCACTACCAGAAGTATGTAAGTAATCATGCTGGTCTTAAATTCCTGGAAAATATTAGACAAAGTTGCAGTCTTCAATGTTAAAAAGACTGAAATAATACAATTCAACCGTTGTTTATACTGTAGAGCTAAGTACATTCAAATCTCTTTCAAACCGTGAGAGGTGAGATTGCATTTTTAATCAGTACACAAATGCCTAAATATTATTTATTCTAAAATTTAATTCAGCAAAAACATGTAAAAGAGACATTTGGGACATTATTATTGTTCATTCTCAAAGATCAAATATATATAAATCCTTATTCCCCAGTCAACTGTAGTTGCAAAAAGTATTGTTTTCTAGTACAGTGAAAGAAACAAATGGCACTTCATATTATTCTTCAGTCTGATAATTATTTACATTTTATAACTAAATATTGTAATTTGTCTAAATATTATTATAATGATCACATTAACTTTCTTGTTATTATTCAATTCATGGTTTGCCAGAAATTTGTTTATATTTTTCACATATTCATATTGACTGTAAGCTGGAAATGCTTTGAAAGCATTGGAGTGTGCTCACTTGAATATGGATTATATTTCTTTCGCCTATTTCACGATATTTTAAAGTGCATTTCACCTCACAAATTGAGTGAATTTAACAAATTTTTTGACTTCAATTAAGACCTTGAACACCCACTTATCAATCTCTTCTGAAATCACTTAAAATCTGAATGTGATTGAAATCAATGCACACACAAAACACAGCACATAAAGCCAGACAATGATCTTCATCATCATCCAATTACTGTTCAGCGGAATACTCTTCGTAAATATCTTATTGCTCTTGAGCTCAATAACCACAGTAAACAACTGGTTATCCTTGCATCCAAGAAATACCATAGATAGGTTGTCATTGCGATAAATGTGTAATTTTGGCTCAGTATGTCAATAGCTGTAAACATTTTGAACACATATACGTTACACATACCTATCTGTTTCTTCAGAGCAAATATCAAAGAACTGTCTCTGTAAATGTCATTGACTGTATCCTTCATTCTCTAAAATGCTCATGTTCATTATCAAGTTAATTTCTTTCTAATTCGGACAAAAATGTCTAAAGACTAAAATTCACATGAATGCTAAATTATTTTCTCTACAAGAAATCCAAAGGAAGGAAATATAGCGTTCGTTAACAGCTAATAATTTTGAAAAAAAAACTCATTCTTTTCAATAATCACTGATGTCTAATTTTTTTCAATCCACCAACATACCATTTTAAATCATCAGTTTACTGATCTTAACAAATATCTAATCAACATCAGAGCAAACTGCTTTGAAAATATTGAATTATTTTGTGAGAATTTTAAGATTCCTTATCACTTCATTATCATGAGCAAAGTGAGTTATATTTTAGCTATCCAAGTTCACAGGTGAAGTGGTGTTTAATCATTAATTTTATTATTTTCAGTCCAATATCCTCAAAATTATCAAAATATTCCTGTTTCCAGTAACCATAATAACACACAAATTATTCTTCTGTTACACAAGCACCATAAATGTTTCAGAGATAGTAGGAACTGCAGATGCTGGAGAATCTGAGATAACAAGGTGTAGAGCTGGATGAACACAGCAGGCCAAGCAGCATCAGAGGAGCAGGAAGGTTGACGCTTCGGGCCTAGACCCTTCTTCAGAAAATGAAGTGTATGTCAAACAGC
>NW_025965735.1:37777-42371 GCF_021869965.1 Rhincodon typus | reverse complement strand
CTGGTATCCCCCCCACCCCTGACAAGGGTAAAAGACCCTACATCGACACGATCAAACCCCGTTCCCTAATGCCCTCAGGCTTCTGTTTTCTCGATAAAAGACCCCCTTTCCCACTGGATGTGCAAATGGGTCGAGGGATAAATATAGGGCCTAGGTTATCCGTGGGAGTATCCCCTCTTGTTCCAGTGGTGTCGGTGGAGGCGGGGGGGGGGGCAGATGGGGTGTGGTTTCAGGAATAAGCCCCCGTGGCAGTGCTGCACCCACCCCCTCCATCTTGTGATAGGCCGAAGCCATGTGCTCAGATCTTAGAATTGGTGCGTAGGCCCGTGATCTTTGAACTTGGAGACGATGAGAAGGTGCCAAGAGGACGTTTCCATGGTGGGGTGGGAGGGTGGGGTGGAATCTCAAACAGAATGAGGGATAAAACCGAGATGTGAAGGAATATCTTCGTCCAGAGGATATGTCTGGAATTCTCTACCTCAGGGAGTTCTAGAGGCTAGATCACGCTAAAGAGGAAGGCGATACGAGTTTTAACGCATCGAGGAATTGGGGTCCTTGAGGAGTTGAGGCCTGGAGCAAGTCAGCCGTGACCTTATAAAATGGCCTCTTCCACTACCCAGATTTTGATAATATTCTTGAATCCTGCAAACGAATCTCTTGCTGTTGGTTTCGCGTCCCACGTCCTATCCTCGCCCCGACCCTTGTCATTATCCGACTCTCCATCTTCCAGGAGGATGTGGGCAGACCTGGCGTCGTCCCTAGTTGCCCCTGGAGATGGTGGGGGTGAGCTGCCTTCTTGAACCGCTGCAGTCCGTGTGATGTAGGGACAGCCACAGAGTGCCTTCAGGGAGGGGAATTCCAGAATTCTGACCCAGCGACACTGAAGGAACGGCGATATATTTCCAAGGCGGGATGTGGAGTGTCTTTTCTGATTGACTTATTTATTATCATGTGGATCTTGTGATAAAATACAGTGAAAAGTGCTCCAGGCCTCATGGGGAGGCGATGGCCTAGTGGTATTATCACTGGATTGTTAATCCAGGAGGCTGGAGTTTGAATCCCGCCACAGCAGACGGTGGAATTTGAATTCAATAAAATATCTGGAATTAAGAATCTAATGATGACCATGAATCCCTTGTCGATTGTCGGAAAAACCCTCCTGGTTCACTAATGTCCTTTAGGGAAGGAAACTGCCATCCTTACCTGGTCTGGCCTACATGTGACTCCAGACCCACAGCAACGTGGTCGATATCTGCCCCACGAAACACTCCGCCCAAGGGGCAATTAGGGATGGGCAGCAAATGCCGGCCTTGCCCAACGAAGGCCCTTTAGCAGCATTGCTGAGGGAGGAAGGTGGGCGGTTATTTGCCAGAGGCCAGAGATAAACGTGCCCCCCCCCCCACCTCTGAATTCTGCCATGGGGAAGTGGACAGGAAGTCACTGGCCGAAGGTGGCATGTGGGGTTGGGTGTGACCTGCATGAGGTTGGACCTCGAGGGAAGAGGGATCAAAGAGAGAGAGAGAGCCAGGTAGGTCCCTGAATTTGCAAAGGCCTCCACACCTCTCTCCAGAACGATGACTCTCGGCGGTCCGAGAGATGGTCCGTGTCTCCTGCATCCACGCGGTCATTTCCCTGGTGTTGTGTTTTTGAGGGGGGCGGTGGGGAGGGATTTATTTGAGGGATTGGCAGAGAGGTTCGAATTCCTCAATCCCTGCCTAGGCCTCTTCGGAGGTAGTAACTGCACGGAGGCTGCGAGTCTGGAAGGTCACCTGTAGGCCCAGACAGGGTAAGGACGGCCAGCTCATCCTCATGGAGGCAGTGGGGGAGGAGGGTTTAGGCCCAGCGCGAGGCGAGGAGGGGTACCAGGTGAATGGACTCATGTCAGTGGCAGACTCGGTGCCCAATGGCGTCTGCATTGGCAAGGACTCATAGTGGGGAGGCCGTTGTCAGGGGCAACACGGTGCTGAAACGTGACAACTCTTGTTCCTGGCGAAAAGTGGGCCTAGTGGGCTAGGCACGAGTTCCTAGCCCACTAGGCCCATGGTCTTTGACAAGGAGCACTTGACAAGGAGGAGGTGTGCAAAGTTGGTCACTTCTTCTTCATTTCTTTATCCTTCTGCCCTTCCAATCCACGTTTTGGTTTATCTTTCCGTGTTTTAGGATGACACCGCGACAGTAAATAAATCCCACGGCTAAACGTTACTGATCCAGCCATGGGGCCACCACGCCAACTCCAATACCAAGATCGTGGGCTTTCTAGATAAAGGTTTAATGACGCTTTTCGGGAAACGGGTACATACTTGCACATTTATCAGCTCCCTCTGCGTTAACACAGATCCTAGTTCACAAGCAAACCACTGGCACAGAGGCCTAGACCAGCCCCAGCAAACAGGCCTCATTAACTCCTGCCTTTGCCCCCCTCCCCCCCACTTGCCTGCTGTTCCCACCCGAACATGGCCGTGAGGCAGAGAAGCAGAAGTAGGCCATTCAACCCATTGGGCGTGCTCCGCAGTTCAATGAGATCGGGCCTCAACTTCCCCGTAACTCCTCAATCCCCTTCCCGATTAAAAATCCACTTCAGCCCTGAGCCCCGACAGCCCCTCCTGCGGTTAGGAATTCCGTGGATTCGCTCCCCTCGGAGAGAGAAGAGAATCCTCCTCATCTCCGTCTCCGATGGGCGACCTCCTTACTCTGAGATGATGCCCCCTCTGGCCCTGGACTCTCCCACTCGAGGGGAAACAGTATCTCCCCCCGTCGAATCCCCTATGTTTCAGTAAGTTCTTCTAAACTCCAATGAGTACAGACCCGACCCCTCCTCCGCGAGACAGTGCCTCCAATCCCCAGGATTGGCCCAGTGAGCTCTCTCTGTGCTGCCTCCAATGCTGATCTACCTTCCCTTAGATACAGTGGGCAGGGAGGGGGCCAGAACTGTTCAGTGTTCCTGCTGTGGGGCCTGACCAGTGCCTTGTACAGTTTTAGGCCAAACCTTCCTGACTTGCTTACTCCAATCCCCTCGAAATAAAGGTCACTTGCATTATACCCATCCGATGCCCCCCTCCCTCCAATGCCTCAGTCGAACCTGGCCCCCCCACCGACATTTCCAGGCAGCGTGCTCCACGCTCGCTGAGTGAGAAAGATTCCCCTCACCTCAATGTTTGATTGGGGACAACAAACAGCAACGATGCAACATACATCCGTAGGGAGGGACCCAGGAGCGCAATCCAGAATTAAGGAAGGTTTGAGGGGGGTGGGGAACACTGCTTCGAAACTATGGGGTCAGCCATTTTAGGGCAGAGATGGAATGGGTTGAGGGGGGACATGTTTACTCTGAGGGCTGTGGGACTCGAGACCTCTGCGTCAGGTCGGTGGGGGGAGAAGGGATTAGAGAGACAAATAGCTCGGACACAGGCCCAACTAGTCCTTGTTAGAATCGAAGGTGGGAGGTGGGACCGCGCAGAATTTGACGCTAAACCAATCAACCAGGGTCTTATAGAATGGCTAGATGGATTGAATGGCCTTCACATTCTCCTTCTGCATACGTGAGCGCGTATGGAGGGTATTAGGTTTCCCAGCAGACGCAGAAATTCAGGAAGCATTTCGGTGAGAACTTGTAATGCCAAGGCTCTGGGCCGAGGGCTGGGAAATGGGATTGGAAGAGGGACGTGGTTGTTCCTGGCCGGAATGGAAGCGATGGACCGAATGTTCTACATGGTGGGTCTCTTATGAATTTATGTTCTTCGACCTCTTTGTCCTGTCGGTCGCAAAGTTGTGGAAAATGAGGGATTCTCCCTGGAGGACATTGCAGCAAGAGGTTCTCCTCATGAGGGGGGGAGTGGGCAGGTGTCCGAGGGGGCAGAGGGGGGAATGGAACGGGAGGGAGGGCCGGGCTTGGGATGGACATGCTTCCAACCGGAGTTGGCAAGTCTCATGGGCCACTGCCATCTGTTGCTGGGTAGTCACCACAATCGAAACATAGAAGGATAGGAGCAGGAGGAGGTCATTCGGCCCATCGAGCTCTCTCTGCCATTCTTCATGATCATGGCTGACCCCACCCGACCTCTCCGTGGTTTGTCAGGAAAAGGGAATCCCGTTTCGCCAAGCGGAAGAGCCTGGAAAAAGATTTGGCTTTACTCGAGGGGATGCACACAAGTGATTCCAAGATGGCTCTCCCACCATGAAAAGCAATTGGTTCCCAACATCCAGGCCTCACTCCCACTCGAGGGCCAGGCCCAGGGAAGCTCTCGGTGAACGGCAGCTCTCGCTCCTGGCCCCTGGCTGCCACTCTCTTCCCCCTTTTGTTCCCTCAAACCTCTCCACTTCCCCTTCCTCACTTCTGTCCTCCCTCCCCTCGCGGCCGCACTCCCTCACTGCCCTCCCCTTCCCCCCCACCTCCACCCCCTTTCTCATCTGGCGCAGTTCCCAGGCTCCATCCAGGGCCTTCTCTCCCTCTCACTCACTCCTCACTCATGTTCCATCTCATCACTCACTTTGCCTCAGAGTCAGTGAGACACAGGGAGACTATATATCTGCTCTGCTCAATACTGTGATCTGTACAGTGACACAGAGAGATCCCACTGTACGGTCAGAGATCTGT
>NW_025965735.1:36573-37277 GCF_021869965.1 Rhincodon typus | reverse complement strand
GTGTGTGTGTGTCCATGTGTAAGTCTGTGTGTGTAAGTGTGTGTGTGTGTCTGTGTGTGTGTGTAAGTGTGTGTGTGTGCCTGTATGTGTGTAAGGTTGTGTGTGTGTGTGTAAGTGTGTATGTGTGAGTCTGTGTGTGTAAGTGTGTGTCTGTAAGTAAGTGTGTCTGTAAGTGTGCATGTGTCTGTAAGTGTGTAAGTGTCTGTGTATGTGTGTCTGTAAGTGTGTGTCTGTCTGTAAGTGTGTGTGTGCGTGCGTGTCTGTAAGTGTGTGTGTGTGTCTGTAAGTGTGTGTGTGTCTCCAAGTGTGTGTGAGTGTCTGTAAGAGCGTGTGTGTGTGTCTGTAAGTGTGTGCGTCTGTCTGTAAGTGTGTGTATGTCTGTACGTGTGTAAGTGTGTGTGTGTGTCTGTAAGTATGTAAGTGTGTGAGTGTGTAAGTGTGTGTGTGTCTCTAAGTGTGTGTGTGTAAGTCTGTGTGTGTGTGTCTGTATATGTATGTGTGTGTGTATGTGTTGGTGTGTGTCTGTCTGTCTGTGTCTGTGTGGCTGTAAGTGTGTGTGTGTCTGTAAGTATGTGTGTGTAAGTGTGTAAGTGTGTGTGTGTCTGTAAGTGTGTAAGTGTAAGTATGTGTCTGTAAGTGTGTGTGTCTGTGTGTATGTGTGTGTAAGTGTGTGTGTCTGTATGTGTGTGTGTCTGTGTGTGTGT
>NW_025965735.1:36025-36473 GCF_021869965.1 Rhincodon typus | reverse complement strand
GTAAGTGTGTCTGTCTGTGTGTATATGTGTGTGTAAGTGTGTGTGTCAGTAAGTGTGTGTGTGTATCTGTAAGTGTGTGTGTGTATGTGTGTGTGTGTAAGTGTTTGTGTGTGTGTAAGTGTGTGTGTGTGTCTATAAGTGTGTGTGTGTGTGGCTGTAAGTGTGTCTGTATGTGTGAGTGAGGCTGTAAGTGTGTGTGTGTATGTGGGTGTGTGTAAGTGTGTATGTGTGTGTGTGTGCCTGTGTGTGTCTGTATGTGTGTGTGTGGCTGTAAGTGTGGCTGTAAGTGTGTGTGTGTCTGTAAGTGTGTGTGTGTCCATGTGTAAGTCTGTGTGTGTAAGTGTGTGTGTGTGTCTGTGTGTGTGTGTAAGTGTGTGTGTGTGCCTGTATGTGTGTAAGGTTGTGTGTGTGTGTGTAAGTGTGTATGTGTGAGTCTGTGTGTGTAAGT
>NW_025965735.1:34977-35525 GCF_021869965.1 Rhincodon typus | reverse complement strand
ACACACACTTACAGACACACACACACAGACTTATACACACACACACAGACACACACACTTACACACACACACTTACACTTACACACTTACAGACACACACACTTACACACTTACAGATACACACACACACTTACACACACACTCACACTTACAGACACACACACACTTACACACATAATGCTTACACACTTACAGACACACACACACTTACAGACACACACACTTACACACTTTCAGACACACACATACTTACACACTTACAGACACACACACCCACACTTACAGACACTCACACACACACACACACTTAGAGACACACACACACTTACAGACACACACACACACCCACACTTACAGACAGACACACACACTTACAGACACACGCACACTTACAGACACACACAGACACACACATACACACTTACACACACACACTTACACACATACAGGCATACACACACACTTACACATACACACAGAGACACACACACTTACGCACGGACACACACACACAGACACACAGACACACACAAACACACTTACAGACA
>NW_025965735.1:34353-34877 GCF_021869965.1 Rhincodon typus | reverse complement strand
GACACACACACACTTACACACTTACAGACACGCGCGCACACACACACTTCCAGACTCTCACACACTTACAGACACACACACACAGACACACACACACACACACACCCACACACACCCACACACTTACAGACACACACACACACTTACAGACACACGCACACACACTTACAGACACACACACACTTACAGACACACACACACACTGACACACACACACACAGACACACACACACTTACACACATACAGGCATACACACACTTACACACACACTTACACACAGAGACACACACTTTCGCATGGACACACACACAGACACACTTACAGACACACACAAACACACTTACAGACACACACACACTTACAGACATACACACACACACAGAGACTTATACACACACACAGACTTACACACACCCACACACACGCACAGACACACACACACACTTACAGACACACACACATACAGACACACACACCCACACTTACAGACACACACACACACTGACACACACACACACACACA
>NW_025965735.1:28608-33853 GCF_021869965.1 Rhincodon typus | reverse complement strand
CCCTCCCTATCTCTGTAACCTCCTCCAGCCCCTACACCCCTCCCTATCTCTGTAACCTCCTCCAATCTTGTCCTCTCAAGAATCCCACAATTCCCATCGCTCTGCCATTGGGGAGTCATGCCTTAGCTGCTCAAGATGCTGAGCTCAGGAATTCCTTTCCTGAACCTCTCCACCTCTCTCTGTCTCTTTCTCTTCGTCCAACTCCTCAAAAACCGCCCCCTTTGCTTTTGCTCTCCCATCCTTAACATCTCATCAAGTGTCTCGTAATGAGATGCTGCTCGTCAGACAATGTATTGAAGTCCGCTGGGAGGCCGTGCTACATTTGAGGTGCGACATGAATGCAAATTGCTTGAGTCGCACAAATTGTGTTGCAATGAAGCTGTGGTCAGCGACTGAGCAGGGGGAGACTATCAGGACTTTAGCTTGTGTTCCTCCTGAGGTCTCAAAGCTCAGAGCAAGGATCTTCAGTGAATTCGCAGGCAACCTGACCCAGCACTGAATGTAAGTGGTTGCTCCTTGTGTTAAAGACAATTTGTTTAAAAAAAATACAGCAATTAAACCAAGCAATCCATTTTTATTTCAAAAACATACTTTATTCATTAAAGTATATTTATGTACCGAGATAGTCACAATCACAGTTCGGTTCCTGGCAGTAACATATCACATAAACAAACCAAAGGCATTTCTGCCTTGAACTAGGCCATTTTCACAGGTATTAAGGTTATTTGGTTTATTCAGAGATAGTAGGAACTGCCGATGCTGGAGTCTGAGATAACAAGGTGTAGAGCTGGATGAACACAGCAGGCCAAGCAGCATCAGAGGAGCAGGAAAGCTGGCGTTTTGGGTCTGGACCCTTCTTCAGAAATAGGTCTCTGAAATAAGTGGAAGCGGGGTGACAGTGATAGAAGGTGGATAGTGGAACGGTGGGAGAGAAGACAGGGATGGAGCCAGTAAAAGTGATGTAGGTGGGGAGTTAGGGAGGTGGGTAGGTCAGTGAGGACAGAGGAGTGGATAGGTGGGAGGAAGAACAGGTTAGGGAGGCGGGGACGAGCTGGGCTGGTTTTGGGATGCGGTAGGGGGAGGGGAGATTTTGAAGCTTGTGAAATCCACATTGATACCATTAGGCTGCAGGGTTCCCAAGCGGAATATGAGTTGCTGTTCCTGCAACCTTCGGGTGGCATCGTTGTGGCACTGCAGGAGGCCCAGGATGGACATGTCGTTTGAGGAATGGGAGGGGGAGTTGAAGTGGTTCGCAACTGGGAGGTGCAGTTGTTTATTGCGAACCGAGCGTAGGTGTTCTGCAAAGCGGTCCCCGAGCCTCCACTTGGTTTCCCCGATGTAGAGGAAGCCACACCAGGTACAGCGAATGCAGTATACCACATTGGCAGATGTGCAGGTGAACATCTGCTTGATGTGGAAAGTCTTCTTAGGGCCTGGGATGGGGGGGAGGGGGGAGGTGTAGGGGCAGGTGTAGCACTTGCTTCGGTTGCAGGGAAAAGTGCCGGAGGTGGTGGGGCTGGAGGGGAGCGTGGAGCGGACAAGGGAGTCCCGGAGAGAGTGGTCCCTCCGGAAAGCAGATAAAGGTGGGGAGGGAAATATATGGCAACTTCAGACAGTGGTCTCTCCCTAATGCACCTTGACAACAGCTGCTCTGAGCTTCAGTGTGTCCTTCAGCATATTAGTCCTGGACCTTGGAATGTGCCAGTCTGCAACACTCAGTCAGGGTCAACTCCTTGTTCTGGAAGGCCAACAGGTTTTGGGCAGACCCAAGAGAATCTCTCACCGAGTTGATGGTCCTCCAGGAGCAGTCAATGTTTGTCTCGGTGTGTGTCCCAGGAAGCGGATCGTAGAGCGCAGAGTCCTGCATCACAGAGCTGCTCGGGACGAAGCCCGACACAAACCATTGCATCTTTCTCCAGACTTCCTTTGCAAAGGAACATTCCAGAAGGAGACGTGAGACAGTCTCTGCCGTAATTAAACCACACCATCATTACTTGAAGAATTTCAACCTGATGTCTCATCAATCGGATTAAAAAACCTTCCGTAGCTCAAGTTAATCCCATTTAAACCGTGGTGTCTGTTTTCAGGGAGGAGGTTGAGGTTTAATTAAACATTTTCTTACACATCGCTGTTTGAATGAAATGGAACAGCCCAGAATGCCTTCAACCGTCTGTCACCCCCAGAGGTTAGGAGGGGAAAGAAGAAACGGGAAATTTACAAATGGATAGGGGTAGGTGTGTGGGCCAAAATGTGGCAGGTAGAGTTTAACGTGGATAAGTGTGAGGTTATCCAGTTTAGCTGGAGGGATAAGAAGGCAGTTTGTTATCTAAATGGAGAGAAAGTTCAGAGTGTTTTATTGCAGAGGGAATTCGTGTGTCCTTGATCATGAATTGCAAAAGTTGTATACAGCTACGGCAGATAATAAGGCAATGGCATGGAAGAGGGGCATGAAATGTCATTTATAACTCAAGGAATAGAATATAAAAATTGGAAAGTGTTGCTGCAACATTTTTGTTTCCACATCTGGGTATCACATACAGCTTTGGCCTCCTTTACTTGAGGAGGGAATGTAGTTATATTGGAGGAGGTTCACTCAATTTATCTCAGAGATGAGGAAGAGAGATTGAGCAGTTTAGGCTGATGCTCTCTGGAGTTTGGAAAACTGAGAGGAGATCTCATGGGATTAGGGTAATTTTTTAAAATTATCCATTGGGACCAATTTGTGGCAATTGATCAAATGGTCCGGTTAGATTGGAAGTGTAGTGGAAGGTGAAAAAGGTTACCTCAGGATATGGCAGGATCTCGATCTGATGGGCCAATGGCTCGAGGGGTGGCAGATGGACTTTAATTTAGATAAATGTGAGGTGCTGCATTTTGGAAAGGCACATCAGGGCAGGACTTATACACATAATGGTAAGGTCCTGGGGAGTGTTGCTGAACAAAGAGACCTTGGGGAGCAGGTTCATAGTTCCTTGAAAGTGGAGTCGCAGGTAGACAGGGCGGTGAAGAAGGTGTTTGGTACGCTTGCCTTTATTGGTCAGTGCATTGAGTATAGGAGTTGGGAGGGTCATGTTGTAGCTGTACAGGACATTGGTTAGGGCCACAATTAGAATACCGTGTGCAATTCTGGCCTCTCTACTACAGGAAAGATGTTATGAAACTTGAAAGGGTTCAAAAAAGATTTACAAAGATGTCACCAGGGTTGGAGGGTTTGAGCTACAGGGAGAGGCCGAATAGGCTGGGGCTATTTTCCCTGGAGCATCGGAGGCTGAGGGGTGACGTTATAGAGGTTTCTAAAATCATGAGGGGCATGGATAGGGTGAATAGCCGGGTTAGGGGAGTCCAAAACTAGAGGGCATAGGATTAAGGTGAGAGGGGAAAGATATAAAAGGGGCCTGAGGGGTAACATTTTCACACAGAGGGTGGTGCATGTACGGAATGAGCTGCCAGAGGAAGTGGTGGAGGCTGGTACAATTACAACATTTATAAGGCATCTGGATGGGGACATGGATAGGAAGGGTTTAGAGGGATATGGGCCAAATGCTGGCAAATGGGACTAGATTAATTTAAGATATCTGGTCAGTATGGATGAGTTGGACCGAAGGGTCTGTTTCCTTATAGAAATTTATAAAATCATGGGGGGCATGGATAGAGTGAATGGACAAGGTCTTTTCCCCAGGGTAGGGGAGTCCAAAACTAGAGGGCATAGGTTTAAGGTGAGAGGGTAAAGATTTAAAAGGGACCCAAGGGATAACTTTTTTCACACAGAGGGTGGTGCGTGTATGGAATGAGCTGCCAGAGGAAGTGGTGGAGGCTGGTACAATTACAAGGCATCTGGATGGGTACATGGATAGGAAGGGTTTAGAGGGATATGGGCCAAATGCCTTGATGGTATTGAATGGGGGAGCAGGATCGAGGGGCTGATTGGCCGACTCCTGATGCTGGTGACGTTATGAGGAGGATGGGATTACTTTGAGATTGACTGAATAAAGAGCTGTCACAGTCACCAATGGAACGAATGGGGTTTTTGTGGGGTGGGGGGTGTATATACCGTTGTCCAGCTCTGTGTCACGAAGCAATCCACAACTACATCGACAATTGCCTCGGAAACACAAGTTGGAGCTCAGCGAGGGGTAAATAGGGGGAGGGGAGCCAGCACGAAGGTCAGTATGTTTTTTACTCCATTGTTGTCGGTGAGATCCTTGTCTGCTCCCTGCTGAGGGGACTATATGTGTACAATGGAGGCAACTGTGCATCTGGATGGTCCATGCAATGGAGAGAGAAGACTATAGTTTCACCCGATCTTCAATCATGTCTCAAAAAGGTTTCAGAAGGTCCTGTGCAGGGTTTATTGGGATGACAACGATATATGGTTCCATCGTGGGGATTTTTTTTAACACTCATTCAGGGGATGCAGGGGCCACAGGCTAGGCCCAGCATTTATTGCCTCCCAACTCTCACCCTCCGAGAGAGCAATTGAGAGTGCAGCAACAATGTGACAATGTGTGCTTCCAATCATTTAATGCTGCGGGGTCTGGAGTCACGTGTAGGGCCAGACTAGGTGAGGACAGCAGATTTCCCTTCCCCGAAGGGGGTCAGCAATTCCCGACAATCGTTAGGCTCTTCATTCCACACTTTTATCGCGTTAAAAAGTCCCACCAGGGCCAGATTTTAACCGAGGTCCCCTGAGCATTCGGGGATGAATGGCACCATGGCCATGCAATTGGGCCCAATCTCACTGGTTTAAGAATCCAGAGGCCGCAGTTACGGAGCTGAGGACGTGGGAATGACTCACACACTGGCAGCTGGTGGGATATAAATCCAGGAAAAAGGTGCAGTGACCAGGGACTGCTCATTTATTGCTGTCATTACCTGGTCTGGCCAACACAGGTCCCCCAATCCCCACCAAGAGGGGCTGAGAATTGGCAAGGCACAAGGTTCGAGGGTAATTGGTGAAGGACAATAAACCCCGTTATGGTGACCACATCACTGAATGACCCAATGTGGGGATGTACACTCTCTATTGGGGTGGGGGGTCCAGAAGGAGGTAACAGAGTTTTAAAGGGCGAGGGGATTTGTCTCCTAATGTTATGGGAAGGGATTGGAGGTGAGGGGAGCTGCAAGGCGAGGGAAGGCCAGGTTCAGTCTGAGCATGATCTCACAGACAGACAGTGGATGAGGTACAAAGGCCGGTCTCCTGCTCCTATTCCCCATCATCGTACAACCTGACGGAAAAGGACACCGA
>NW_025965735.1:25530-28108 GCF_021869965.1 Rhincodon typus | reverse complement strand
GGAGATATCACTGTGAAATAACACACACGGACACTCAATCCCAAATGGGGGGAATATCACTCTGTAATAACACACACTGACATTAAATCCCCAATGGGGCGGATATCACTCTGTAATAACACACACTGACACTCAATCCCCAATGGGGGGATATCACTCTGTAATAGCACACACTGACACTCAATCCCCAATGGGAGATATCACTCTGTAGTAAGACACACTGACACTCAATACCCAATGGGGGGATATCACTCTGTAATAACACAAACTGACACTCAATCCCCAATGGGAGATATCACTCTGTAATAAGACACACTGACACTCAATCCCCAGTGGGGGATATCACTCTGCAATAACACACACTGACACTCAATCCCCAATTGGGGAGATATCCATCTGTAATAACACACACTGACACTCAATCCCCAAACTGGGGGGATATCACTCTGTAATAACACACACTGACACTCAATCCCCAATGGGGGGGATATCACTCTGTAATAACACACACTGACACTCAATCCCCAATGGGGGGATATCACTCTGTAATAACACACACTGACACTCAATCCCCAATTGGGGGGATATCACTCTGTAATAACACACACTGACACTCAATCCCCAATGGAGGGGATATCACTCTGCAATAACACTCACTGACTCTCAATCCCCAGTGGGGGATATCACTCTGTAATAACACACACTGACACTCAATCCCCAATTGGGGAGATATCACTCTGTAATAACACACACTGACACTCAATCCCCAATCGGGGGAGATATCACTCTGTAATAACACACACTGACACGCAATCCCCAATCGGGGGGGATATCACTCTGTAATAACACACACTGACACTCAATCCCCAATCGGGGGGGATATCACTCTGTAATAACACACACTGACAATCAATCCCCAATGGGAGATTTCAATCTGAAATAACACTCACTGACACTCAATCGCCTATGGCGCGGATATCACTCTGTAATAAGACACACTGACACTCAATCCCCAATGCGGGGGATATCACTCTGTTATAACACACACTGACACCCAATCCACCATGGGGGGGATATCACTCTGTAATAACACACACTGACACTCAATCCCCAATCGGGGGGGATATCACTCTGTAATAACACACACTGACACTCAATCCCCAATGGGAGACATCAATCTGAAATAACACACACTGACACTCAATCCCCAATGGGGGAATATCACTCTGTAATAACACACACTGGCACTCAATCACCAATGGCGGGAATATCACTCTGCAATATCACACACTGGCACTCAATAACCAAAGGGAGATATCACTCTGTAAGAACACACACTGACACTCAATCCCCAATGGGGGGGATATCACTCTGTCATAACACACACTGACATTCAATCCCCAATGGGGGGGATATCACTCTGTAATAACACACACTGACATTCAATCCCCAATGGGGGGGATATCACTCTGCAATAACACACACTGACACTCAATCCCAAATTGTGGAGATATCACTCTGTAATAGCACACACTGACACTCAATCCCCAAACGGGGGGGATATCACTCTGTAATAACACATACTGACACTCAATCCCCAATCGGGGGGGATATCACTCTGTAATAACACACACTGACACTCAATCCCCAATCGGGGGGGATATCACTCTGTAATAACACACACTGACACTCAATCCACAATGGGAGATATCAATCTGAAATAACACACACTGGCACTCAATCCCCAATGGGGGAATATCACTCTGTAATAACACACACTGACATTCAATCCCCAATGGAGGAATATCACTCTGTAATAACACAGACTGACACTCAATCCCCAATGGAGGGGATATCACTCTGTAATAACACACACTGACACTCAATCTCACATGGGGGGTTATCACTCTGTAATAACACAAACTGACACTCAATACCCAATGGGGGATATCACTCTGCAATAACACACACTGACACACAATCCCCAATGGGGAATATCACGCTGTAATAGCACACACTGACACTCAATCCCCAACTGGGGGGGATATCACTCTGTAATAACACACGCTGACACTCAATCCCCAATCGGCGGGGATATCACTCTGTAATAACACACACTGACACTCAATCCCCAATCGGGGGGGATATCACTCTGTAATAACACACACTAACACTCAATCCCCAATGGGAGATATCAATCTGTAATAACACACACTGACACTCAATCCCCAATGGCGGGGATATCACTCTGTAATAACACACACTGACATTCAATACCCAATGGGACATATCACTCTGGAATAACACACACTGACATTCAATCACCAATGGCGGGGATATCACTCTGCAATAACACACACTGACACTCAATCCCCAATTGGGGAGATATCACTCTGTAATAGCACACACTGCCACTCAATTACTAATTGGGGTGGATATCACTCTGTAATAACACACACTGACACTCAATCCTCAATCGGGGGGGATATCACTCTGTAATAACACACACTGACACTCAATCCCCAATCGGAGGGTATATCACTCTGTAATAACACACACTGACACTCAATTCCCAATG
>NW_025965735.1:23615-25030 GCF_021869965.1 Rhincodon typus | reverse complement strand
GGGTATATCACTCTGTAATAACACACACTGACACTCAATTCCCAATGGGAGATATCACTCTGTAATAACACACACTGACACTCAATCCCCAATGGGGGGGAATATCACTCTGTAATAACACACACTAACACTCAATCCCCAATCGGGGGGGATATCACTCTGTAATAACAGACACTGACACTCAATACCCAATGGGGGGGATATAACTCTGTAATAACACACACTGACACTCAATCTCAAATGGGGGGTTATCACTCTGTAATAACACACACTGACACTCAATACCCAATGGGGGATATCACTCTGCAATAACACACACTGACACACAATCCCCAATGGGGAATATAACTCTGCAATAACACACACTGACACTCAATTCCCACGAGGGGGATATCACTCTGTAATAACACACACTGACACTCAATCCCCAATGGGCGGGATATCACTCTGCAAAAGCACACACTGACAATCAATTCCCAATGCGGGGGATATCACTCTCTAATAGCACACACTGACACTCAATCCCCAATGGGGGGGATATCGCTCTGTAATAACACACACTGACACTCAATCCCCAATCGGGGGGGATATCACTCTGTAATAACACACACTGACACTCAATCCCCATCAGGGGGGATATCACTCTGTAATAACACAGACTGACATTCAATCCCCAATGGGGGGGATATCACTCTGCAATAACACACACTGACACTCAATCCCCAATTGGGGAGATATCACTCTTTAATAGCACACACTGACACTCAATCCCCAATCGGGGGAGATATCACTCTGTAATAACACACACTGACACTCAGTCCCCAATGGGAGATATCAATCTGTAATAACACACACTGACACTCAATCCCCAATGGCGGGGATATCACTCTGTAATAACACACACTGACACTCAGTCACCAATGGGGGGGATATCACTGTGTAATAACACACACTGACACTCAATCCCCAAGGCGGGAATATCACTCTGCAATATCACACACTGACATTCAATACCCAATGGGACATATCACTCTGGAATAACACACACTGACACTCAATCCCCAATCGGGGGGGATATCACTCTGTAATAACACACACTGACATTCAATCCCCAATGGCGGGGATATCACTCTGCAATAACACACACTGACACTCAATCCCCAATTGGGGAGATATCACTCTGTAATAGCACACACTGCCACTCAATTACTAATTGGGGTGGATATCACTCTGTAATAACACACACTGACACTCAATCCTCAATCGGGAGGGATATCACTCTGTAATAACACACACTGACACTCAATCCCCAATCGGGGGGGATATCACTCTGTAATAACACACACTGACACTCAATCCCCAATCGGGGGGTATATCACTCTGTAATAACACACACTGACACTCAATTCCCAATG
>NW_025965735.1:20344-23115 GCF_021869965.1 Rhincodon typus | reverse complement strand
TATCTCTATAACCTCCTCCAGCCACTACACACTTCCCTATCTCTGTATCTTCCTGCAGCCCCTGCACCTCTCCCTATCTCTGTACCCTCCTCCAGCCCCTACAATCCCTCCATTTCTCTGTAACCTCCTCCAGTCCCTACACCCCTCCCTCTCTCTGTACCCTCCTCCAGCCCAACAACCCCTCCCTATCTCTGTATCCTCCTCCAGCCCCTACACCCCTCCCTCTCTCTGTACCCTCCTCCAGCCCCTACAACCCCTTCCTGTCTCTGTAACCTATTCCAATACCTACACCGCTCCCTATCTATGTAACCTGCTCCAGCGCCTACACTCCTCCCTATCCTCCAGAGCTTGCAAACCTTTGAAACGTTTGTTTTGTACCGATCATTCCTTAATTATTTCCCAATTCCCATCGCTACATTATTGGAAACCAAGCTTTCTGTTCCCTGGAGCTCTGTCCACTTCTATTCTCTCCTTGAACCTCTCTCTCTCTTCCCCACCCTTTCGCTCAATCACCCCTCCTTTGGAAGGTTTCATGCAATAAATTTTGTTGGCTAATATTTCCATCAGTGGAACTCTGTCTCCTCAGTGCTCATTCTCAGAAAAACGATGTTGATTTGATCACACGGCCATGAAGTGACTGAGAATGCGTTTTGTCAAAAAAGGTCTATATGCATGTTGTTATCCGATGCTTAAAGAACAGTACCAATGACTATACGGTACTCACCAATGACTTCATTGACACTGATTGATCTGCAAGTGGAATGGATTGTCCTGTTACACTCTATCGTCGTGTTCAATGCACAGTTGCCTGACAGAGTATTACAGCTGTGGCATCTCAGTGAGTAACCTGCAAGAACAAAATTTGAAAGATTTATTTTTGTCTATTTGTCAAATATACTACCACTTAATGCCGATCCCTCATTCAAGGATTCCGCTCACAGGGTGGTGATGAGTTTCTCCTTATGTTGCATATGGGTGCAGATAAATCAGATGGAGAGTGAGTTCCGGGATTGTGACCCCAACATAACACACACTGACACTCAATCCCCAATAAGGGGATATCACTCTGTAATAACACACACTGAAACTCAATCCCCAATGGAAGATGTCACTCTGCAATAACACACACTGACAATCAATTCCCAAATGGGGGGTATATCACTCTGTAATAACACACACTGACACTCAATCCCCAATGGGGGGGATATCACTCTGTAATAACACACACTGACACTCAATCCCCAATGTGGGGGATATCACTCTGTAATAACACAGACTGACACTCAATCCCCAATGGGGGATATCACTCTGCAATAACGCACACTGACACTCAATCCCCAGTGGGGTATATCACTCTGCAATAACACACACTGACACTCAATCCCCAATCGGGGGGGATATCACTCTGTAATAAGACACACTGACACTCAATCCCCAATCGGGGGGGATATCACTCTGTAATAACACACACTGACACTCAATCCCCAATCGGGGGGTGATATCACTCTGTAATAACACACACTGACACTCAATCCCCAATGGGATATATCAATCTGAAATAACACACACTGACACTCAATCCCCAATGGGGGGATATCACTCTGCAATTACACACACTGACACTCAACCCCAATGCGGGGGATATCACTCTGCAACAACACACACTGACACTCAGTCCCCAATGGGGGAATATCACTCTGTAATAACACACACTGACACTCAATCCCCAATGGGGGAATATCACTCTGTAATAACACACACTGACACTCAATCCCCATTGGAAGGGGATATCACTCTGTAATAACACACACTGACACTCAATCCCCAATCGGGGGGGATATCACTCTGTAATAACACACACTGACACTCAATCCCCAATTGGGGAGATATCACTCTGTAATAACACACACTGACACTCAATCCCCAATAGCGGGGATATCACTCTGCAATAACACACACTGACACTCAATCACCAATTGGGGGAATATCACTCTGTAATAACACACACTGACAGTCAATCCCCAATCAGGGTGGATATCACTCTGTAATAACACACACTGACACTCAATCCCCAATGGGGGGGATATCACTCTGTAATAAGACACAGTGACACTCACAACCAATGGCGGGAATATCACTCTGCAATATCACACACTGACACTCAATACCCAATGGGAGATATCAGTCTGTAATAACACACACTGACACTCAATCCCCAATGGGGGGGATATCACTCTGTAATAACACACACTGACATTCAATCCCCAATGGGGTGGATATCACTCTGTAATAACACACACTGACACTCAATCCCCAATGGAGGGGATATCACTCTGTAATAGCACACACTGACACTCAATCCCCAAAGGGAGATATCACTCCGTAGTAAGACACACTGACACTCAATACCCAATGGGGGGATATCACTCTGTAATAACACACACTGACACTCAATCCATAATCGGGGGGGATATCACTCTGTAATAAGACACACTGAAACTCAATCCCCAGTGGGGGATATCACTCTGCAATAACAAACACTTACACTCAATCCCCAATGGGGGGGGGATATCACTCTGTAATAACACACACTGACACTCAATCCCCAATGGTAGAATATCACTCTGTAATAACACACACTGACACTCAATCCCCATTGGGGAGGATATCACTCTGTAATAACACACACTGACACTCAATTCCCAATTGGGGGGGATATCACTCTAATAACACACACTGACACTCAATCCCCAAGTGGGGAAATAACACTC
>NW_025965735.1:19126-19844 GCF_021869965.1 Rhincodon typus | reverse complement strand
GAGTGTTATTTCCCCACTTGGGGATTGAGTGTCAGTGTGTGTTATTACAGAGTGATATCCCCCCCGATTGGGGATTGAGTGTCAGTGTGTGTTATTACAGAGTGATATTCCCCCATTGGGGATTGAGTGTCAGTGTGTGTTATTACAGAGTGATATCCCCCCCCATTGGGGATTGAGTGTAAGTGTTTGTTATTGCAGAGTGATATCCCCCACTGGGGATTGAGTGTCAGTGTGTCTTATTACAGAGTGATATCCCCCCATTGGGTATTGAGTGTCAGTGTGTCTTACTACAGAGTGATATCTCCCTTTGGGGATTGAGTGTCAGTGTGTGCTATTACAGAGTGATATCCCCCCATTGGGGATTGAGTGTCAGTGTGTGTTATTACAGAGTGATATCCACCCCATTGGGGATTGAATGTCAGTGTGTGTTATTACAGAGTGATATCCCCGCCATTGGGGATTGAGTGTCAGTGTGTGTTATTACAGACTGATATCTCCCATTGGGTATTGAGTGTCAGTGTGTGATATTGCAGAGTGATATTCCCGCCATTGGTTGTGAGTGTCACTGTGTCTTATTACAGAGTGATATCCCCCCCATTGGGGATTGAGTGTCAGTGTGTGTTATTACAGAGTGATATCTCCCCAATTGGGGATTGAGTGTCAGTGTGTGTTATTACAGAGTGATATCCCCAATCGGGGGGGATATCACTCTGTAATA
>NW_025965735.1:18255-19026 GCF_021869965.1 Rhincodon typus | reverse complement strand
GGGGATTGAGTGTCAGTGTGTGTTATTACAGAGTGATATTCCCCCCAGTGGGGATTGAGTGTCAGTGTGTGTTATTACAGAGTGATATTCCCCCATTGGGGATTGAGTGTCAGTGTGTGTTATTACAGAGTGATATCCACCACCATTGGGGATTGAGTGTCAGTGTGTGTTATTACAGAGTGATATTCCCCCATTGGGGATTGAGTGTCAGCGTGTGTTATTACAGAGTGATATCCCCCCCAATTGGGGATTGAGTGTCAGTGTGTGGTATTACAGAGTGATATTCCCCATTGGGGATTGTGTGTCAGTGTGTGTTATTGCAGAGTGATATCCCCCATTGGGTATTGAGTGTCAGTTTGTGTTATGACAGAGTGATAACCCCCCATTTGAGATTGAGTGTCAGTGTGTGTTATTCCAGAGTGATATCCCCCCCGATTGGGGATTGCGTGTCAGTCTGTGTTATTACAGAGTGATATCTCCCCCGATTGGGGATTGAGTGTCAGTGTGTGCTATTACAGAGTGATATCTCCCCAATTGGGGATTGAGTGTCAGTGTGTGTTATTGCAGAGTGATATCCCCCCCACTGGGGATTGAATGTCAGTGTGTGTTATTACAGAGTGATGTCCCCTGCATTGGGGATTGAGTGTCAGTGTGTGTTATTACAGAGTGATATCCCCCCCGATTGGGGATTGAGTGTCAGTGTGTGTTATGACAGAGCGATATCCCCCCCCATTGGGGATTGAGTGTCAGTGTGAGCTATTAGAGAGTGAT
>NW_025965735.1:17080-17755 GCF_021869965.1 Rhincodon typus | reverse complement strand
AATTGGGGATTGAGTGTCAGTGTGTGTTATTGCAGAGTGATATCCCCGCCAGTGGGGATTGAGTGTCAGTGCGTGCTTTTACAAAGTGATATCCCCTCCATTGGGGTTGAGTGTCAGTGTGTGTAATTGCAGAGTGATATCCCCCCGCATTGGGGATTGAGTGTCAGTGTGTGTTATTACAGAAAGATATCTCCCCGATTGGGGATTGAGTGACAGTGTGTGTTATTACAGAGTGATATCCCCGCCATTGGGGATTGAGTGTCAGTGTGTGTTATTACAGATTGATATCTCCCATTGGGAATTGAGTGTCAGTGTGTGTCATTACAGATTGATATCTCCCATTGGGGATTGAGTGTCAGTGTGTGTTATTACAGAGTAATATCCCCCCCGATTGAGGATTTAGTGTCAGTGTGTGTTATTACAGAGTGATATCCCCCCCGATTGGAGATTGAGTGTCAGTGTGTGTTACTACAGAGTGATATCCCCCCCATTGGGGATTGAGTGTCAGTGTGTGTTATTACAGAGTGATATCCCCCCCATTGGGGATTGAGTGTCAGTGTGTGTTATTACAGAGTGATATCCCCCCATTGGGGATTGAGTGTCAGTGTGTGTTACTACAGAGTGATATCCCCCCCATTGGGGATTGAGTGTCAGTGTGAGCTATTAGAGAGTGAT
>NW_025965735.1:9980-16580 GCF_021869965.1 Rhincodon typus | reverse complement strand
GGAATGTCGAGGGTGTTTCAGCAACTCATCTGAATCCTGCAGGCTGTTTGAGCAGACAGTGCAATGTGCTGGAGCAGAAACTTGCTGCATCAATTAATTGAAGTTATGGGTACGTTTCTCCCCCTGAGTGTGTATCCTGAATGAATATCTTCCCCCTGCTATTCATTCTGCAGTTGGTCCTCACTTTGGACCCTCAGCTCTGGGCTTTGGGGTGGTTCCATGTCCCTTAATGATGTATCTTTGCACAGTCTCAGGAAGTGGCTGGGTTCAAGTTTCCTTCCTGAGCACCACACACTGGCACTCTCTGGTGCCTGCAGTAAGGACGACCACCCTATCAGAGGTGCCACCTTGCAGTGGCTTCTCTGCCTGAGTGCTGTGTTTGTCATCCACATATTGCCACACCCCTAGCCAAGCTGTTCCACTAAACGTACAACATTGGCATCTACTGGACAATGTGGAAAATTGCCCAGGTATGTCCTGTACATAAAAAGACAGAACAAATCCAACCCGATCAATTACCTCCCCATCCGTCCGATCTCGGCCATCAGTAAAGTGATGGAAGGTGTCATCAACAGCGCTATCAAGCAGTATCTGCTCAGCAATAACCTGGTCAGTGACGCCCAGTTTGGGTTCCGCCAGGGACACTCAGCTCCCAACCTCATTATAGCCTTAATAAAAACCGAAAGAACTGCGGATGCTGTAAATCAGGAACAAAACCAAAGTTGCTGGAAAAGCCCAGCAGGTCTAGCAGCATCTGTGAAGGAAAAAACAGAGTTAATGTTTTGGTTCAAACATGGCCAAAAGAGCTGATTTCCAGGAGCGAGGTGAGAGCGATTTGACCAAATGGGGCGTCAAAGAAAATTGGAACCAATGGGAATTGGGATGGGGAAAACTATATACTGATTGGATACATAACTGACATATAGTTGTCAGTCATCTCAGCTCCAGGACATTCCTGCAGGAGTTCCTCATAGTTATGTCCTGTGCCAACCATCTTCAACTGCTTCATTAATGACCTTCCCTCCATAATAAGGTAAGAATTGGGGATGTTTGCCGATGATTTCACAATGTTCAGAATCAGTAACAGTTCCTCAGATCCTGAAGAAGTCCGAAATACTATAAGAACTTCAGAAATAGGAGCAGGTGTAGGCCATCTGGCCTGTTGAGACTGATCCACCATTCAACATGATCATGGGTGATCTTCTCGTGGATTCAACTTCACTTACCTCACCATAACCTTTTATTCCTTTACTGTTCAAATTTCTATCTTTGCCTCAAAAACATTCAACGAGGTAGCCTCAACTGCTTCACTGGGCAGGGAATTCCATAGATTCATAACCTTTTGGGTGAAGAAGTTCCTTCTCAACTCAGACCTAAAACTGCTCTCCCTTATTTTGAGGCTATGCCCCCTTGTTCTAGTTTCACCCTCCAGTGGAAACAACCTCCCTGCTTCTATCTTATCTATTCCCTTCATAACTTTATATGTTTCTATAAGATCCCACCCTCATTCTTCTAAATTCCAATGAGTATAGTCCCAGTCTACTCAATGTCTCCTCATAAGCCAACCCTTTCAACTCCACAATCAACCTAGTGAACCTGCTCTGCACCCCCTCCAGTGCCAGGACATGCCTCCACAAGAGGAGATCAAAACTTATGTTAGCAGTGTAATTTGGCCCCTTATTTCTGTTCCACCATTTGATCATGGCTGACATGTTTCTCAAACCCATTCTCCTGCCTTATCCCTTTAACCTTGGATCCCCTTGTTAATCAAGAACCTATCTATCTCTGTCTTAAATATACTCAATGACTTGGCCTCCACAGCTCTCTGCAGGAATGAGTTCCACAGATTCACCATCATCTGGCTGAAGAACTTCCTCTTCATCTCAGTTTTAAAAGGTCAGCCTTTCACTCTCAGGCTGCGGCCTTGGGTCCCAGTCTACTGGTCGAAATGTCATCTTCATGTTCATTCTATCCAGGCCTCTCAGTATTCTGTAAGTTTCAATCAGATCACCCCTCATCCTACTCAGTTCCATCTCTCCTCATATGACAAAACATTCATTGTTGGGATCATTGTTGTCCATGTTCAAATGCAGAAAAGCCTGGACAATATCCAGGAATGGTTGAATTGTGACAAGTAACATTTGTACCATGCAAATGCCAGGCTATGACCATCTCTAAGAAGATACAATCTAACTACTGCCCCTTGACATTGAATGGCATTACTCTCACTGAAGCACCCGCTATCAACATCCTTGGGATAATCGTTGACCAGAAACTCAACTGAACTTGCCACATAAACACAGTGACTAAAAGAGCAGGACAGAGGCTGGGAATCCTGCAGTGAGTAACTCCCCTCCTGACTCCCCAAAGCCTGTCCACCATTTACAAGGCACAAGTCAGGAATGTGATGGAATACTCCCTACTTGTCTGGATGAGTGCAGCCCCAACAACACTCAGGAGTTCAATACGTCCAGAACAAAGCAACCCGCTTGATTGGCACCACATCCACAAACATCCCACTCTCTCCCCCCACTGACGGTCAGTAGCAGCAGTGTATATCATCTACAGGATGCACTGCAGAAATTCACCAAAGATTTATAGACACTACCAAAAAACACACAACAACTTCCATCTAGAAGAACAAAGGAAGCAGATACGTGAGAACACCACCACCTTCAAGTTCCTCTACAAGCCACTTGGTAATATATCGCTGTTTCTTCAGTGTCACTGGGTCAAAATCCTGGAATTCCCTCCCTAAGGGGGCATCGTGGGTCTACCCTACAGCACATGGGGACTGCAGCGGTTCAAGAAGGTAGCTCACCCCAACCTTCTCAAGGGGGGCAACTATGGACGGGGCAATAAATGCTGGACCAATCAGTGATGACCGCATCCCATGAATAATAAATAAAAACCCTCTGACAGATGCCAAACAGGGCTTCCCAATATGACACATCAACACTCCCGGAACAGGGACATCAAGGAGTTAGATACAGAGTAAGGATCCCTCTACACTGTCCCCATAAAATGCTTCCAGGACAGGGACAGCACAGGGTTAGATACAGAGTAAAGCTCCCTCTACACTGTCCCCCATTAAACACTCCCAGGACAGGGACAGCACGAGGTTAGATACAGAGTAAAGCTCCCTCTACACCGTCCCCCATCAAACGCTCCCAGGACAGGTACAGCACGGGGTCAGATCTTGAGGAAAGGTCCCCATCCAACTCTCTCAGGTTGCATCAGGACTCGATCTCACCACCACCCAGGGTCTCCCAGCTCCCCCAACTGCTCCTCAAAGCTACCACAGCCCCTCCCAGTGTCTCCCAGTGGTAATGGTTACTTTGAAACCTCACGGTGGTGTCCTGGCAGGAAGGAGGTTTGGAGGCAACGATGCCAATAATCTTCCAGTGACATCCGCTCGAATGGATGGAAGTCTGTCTCCAGAGCCCTGGTATCAATACAACTCCCCTCAAGCCACCCTCTCGGCCAGTCACAAAGTGGCTGTTTAGCTGATGCAGGGAGACGAGTTGCAGATCCACAGACATGAGTTAGACCCAGTCACAGTGGTCCTTTCCCATGTTACTCCCCACCATGAGCCTCCTGTCACATATAACCAGCAACAAAAGTCATACCACCTCCCCGCCTCTATCCAATGTTTGTCCCTTCCATTTCTAGCATCGAGTGGGAAACTGCTCTTCATCAAAGGCTACTGAGCGGTTCTGCCAAAACTCCGGCCAATTGACAGAATCTCACGTCCAGCTTGACAACTCTCCCTCGTGTTGTGTGACGAACCTCTGCAACATGGAATGGAACCCCCACGTGTATGCTGGGTAACGTTGTGGGGTAATTGAGGCTGGTGGGGTTTTGGGGGTGGTGGGCCAAAGTTGATGACGGGGTGGGGTGGAAAACGGGCCCAAGCGTTGACTTAAAAAAAGTTAAAAATTCAGAGAGAAAGCGAGGGAAGAGTTACGGATAAGGGAGGGAGTGAACATGAGATTGGAAGCAAAGAAATTATGAACGCAAGGAGGGAGCAAAAGGAAGGGAGAGAAACAGAAAAGGGATGGTGGAGTGCTTTGGAATGCATGTAAAGAACTTTCAGAGATATAGAGATCGAAACACAGCGTTGACAGATCCGAAACGTGAACAGTGTTGGATGGAATTGCCAGGGCCTGCAGGGTGGGTCACCAGGGGGGCACAGATTTAAGACAATAGGTGAATGAACCAGAGAAAGGGGTTAGGGAGGAGGAGGACGAGGAGAATTTGTCTGTGGGCTGGGACGTGCTACCTGAGAGGGAGTACATTCAACAGGAGATAGTGAGAGCTGCCGATGCTGGAGTCAGAGATAACACAGTGTGGAGCAGGAGGAACACAGTGTGGAGCAGGAGGAACACAGTTTGGAGCTGGAGGAACACAGTGTGGAGCAGGAGGAACACAGTTTGGAGTTGGAGGAACACAGTGTGGAGCAGGAGGAACACAGTGTGGAGCTGTAGGGACACTGTGTGGAGCTGGGGGAACACAGTTTGGAGCTGGAGGAACACAGTGTGGAGCTGAAGGAACACAGTGTGGAGCTGGGGGAACACAGCAGGCCAGGCAGCATCAGAGGAGCAGGAAAGCTGACGTTTCAGGTCGGGACCCTTCTTCAGAAATGGGGGAGGGGGAAGGGAGCTCACAACCTGTCCATATTCTCTCTCACACGTATCTACTCCTCCCACGTCAGTGACCAATCCTCACCACTCCCTACCTGCACTCACCTATCACCATCCCACCTACCTTCCCCACCCCTCTTCTCTCAATTTATTTCTGAGCTCCCTTCCTCCACCCCCGCTCCCATTTCTGAAGAAGGGTCCTGACCCGAAACATTACCTTTCCTGCTCCTCTGATGCTGCCTGGCCCGCTGTGTTCATCCAGCTCCACACTGTGTTATCCCCCACATTCAACAGCAACTTTGAAAGAGGTGGGGAAGGAAGAGGAGGCGGACTGGAAAGGGAATTTTGTGAGAGGGAAGAACTGAGGCAAGTCTGTTCTGGTCGAGAAATGGTGTTGGAGCAATTGATGGGACTGAAGGCTGATAAATTCCTAGGACTTGACAATCTACATCCCAGAGTATGTCAGGACTTGACCTTTGAAATAATGGGTGAATTGGTGGCTTTCTTAGTGAGGAGATTCCACTGCAGCAACAAGGATTTCTTGCTGAAAATAAACAGGGTGTTGTTGTGGCCGTACCTGGAATATTGTGTACGGTTTTAATCTCCTCTTCTGGGGAAGCATGGTCTTGCTATAGACAGAGTGCAGCGAAGGAGAACCAGACTGATTCCTGGGATGGCAGGGCTGATGTATGAGGAGAGATTGGCTTGGTTACCATTATGTTCACTGGTATTTCAAAGAATGTGGTGGAGTGTCTCAACAGAAACCTGTAAAATTCTGACAAGACTCGGGAGGATCGATGTGGTAAGGATGTTCCTGATATTGGGAGAACCTAGAACTTGGGGTCACAGTCTAATGAGTCATTAAGACGGAAATAAGCAAAAATGTTTCTACCCAGGGAGTGGTGAGTCTGTGTCTGCGTGGGTTTCCTCCGGGTGCTCCAGTTTCCTCCCACAGTCCAAAGATGTTAGGGTGGATTGGCCGTGCTAAATTGTCACCGTAGTGAGCAGGGATGTGCAGGCTAGGTGGGTTAGCCGTGGGAAATCCAGGGTGACAGGGATAGGGTAGGGAGACGGTTTGGAGGTTGGATGCTCTTCTGAGTGTCGGTGTAAACGGGGTGGGCCGAATGGCCTGCTTCCACACTGTAGGGATTCTGTGCTTCTGTGACCCTTCACTCCCACAAAGTGGTTGAGGCCGAAACATTATGTGTATTGAAGAAACAGACGGATAAATCTCTTGTGACCACAGGGATCAAAGGACGTGGAGAGAGGGCAGGACATTGGCACTGAATGCAATGATCAGCCATGATTATTTTGAACAGCAGAGTAGGCCCAGGGCCAAATGGCCTTCCCCTGCTCCTATCTTCTTTGTTCCTGTGCTTATATGTACCAGGCCGAAGGGGATAATGGGCCATGTGCTACTCCTGTTTAAAAGCTGAAGGTGTTGGTTTGCCTCGTCCTGTTCCTGGGAAACATGATCTTGGGGGATGAATAGCCATCCACCTGCTCCTTGTAACAGGGAAGTAATCCAGTTGTTCGGAAAAAGAAGCCTCCAGAGGCACGTTGGTGAAAAGGCAGGAGATTGGCTCAATGTCAAAATGCTTCGAGAACCAGGATGAAATGATGGACTGAATGGCCTCCTCCTACACCCTCACAATCCTATGATTCTGTGAGGTGATGGACTGAGTGGCCTCCTCCTCTTCCTGCGTGATTGGTTCGGTAGGGGGCTGAATGGCCTCCTGTTGTTCCTGTGCAACAAGCCCAAGGAGGGGGGCTGAATGGTCTCCTCCTATTCCTGTGTGACAGGCTCAAATGAGAGGGGGGAGTGGAATGGCCTCCTCCTGTTCCTGTGTGACAGGCTTGAAGAGGGGGCTGAATGGCCTTTTGCGGTTCCTGAGTAACAGGCTTGAAGAGGGGACTGAATGGCCTCCTCCTGTTCCTCTGTAACAGGCTCAAAGTG
>NW_025965735.1:9454-9970 GCF_021869965.1 Rhincodon typus | reverse complement strand
CTGTTCCTCTGTAACAGGCTCAAAGTGGGGGCTGAATGGCCTCCTCCGGTTCCTCTGTAACAGGCACTGGGTGAGGGCTGAATGGCCTCCTCCTGTTCCTGTGTAACGGGAAAATGCTAGTGTCCACTGTTGTCGATGCTGTTGCTACTGGGAGTTTGTGGACTGCTGCCTAAGCAGTGCTCTGTGATAAAGTTCAGTCAAGTTTCAGTGGGTGTGTCAATGGATGATATTCAATAGCCTACAGAGGCTGATGATATGGCCTCCACCGTCCTTGGTCAAACCATTGACCCCGCCTTCAATGGAGGGAGATTGGAACCTTTGGCCCATAACCAGGTTCATTAATTCCCCTTCATACGTTGACAAAGTCCAGAGCCTGGAAGTCTGCAATCACGCTGTTCTTAACAACAGGGGCGGGGAAATTCCAAAGAGTGAAGGCCCAGGGCCTTCAGCTGTCATCCATTTTTCGAAGCTTCACCAACCTGCACTGCCTGAAGTCGTGCGACCTCTGGCGGCCAT